>NC_137612.1:11233459-11265959 GCF_963280865.1 Gymnoscopelus braueri | reverse complement strand
TAAAGAGGTAGCTTTTGCTTTTGCAAACAGGCATTTTTATTTGGTATCACCAGACTCCAACCATTCCCTTTAAAAAATATAATCGACAATTCACATACATTCACATCATTTGCAAGGCTGAATGGTTCATACCACATACTGATTTGATTCCTGACTGCCCGTAACATTTGCTGCATGTCACATCCCCTAAAGCAGTGGTTCTCAAAATAGGGCCCAGGGATCATCTGGGATCTTTGACGGGGTTCCAAATGGACCCTTACAGATCTGTAACTCTGACAAATGGAATCAAATGGACCTGTAAAATGTAAATATTTGAGAACCACTGCTCAGACTCTCTTCGTGTCTCACTGATCAATAATAAATTAAAGGCTACCCTGCTGAAAAAACCAGCACAGACCAGCTTATGGTGGTTGCTGGTTTTAGCTGGTTTTAGCTGGTCTTAGCTGGTCTTAAGCTGGTTTAGATGGCATACCAGGCTGGACAAGCTGGTCAGGCTGGTCAGGCTGGTTTGCCAGTGTAGTTGGTTAGCTGGTCACTAAGCTGGATTCTGCTGGTCTTTGCTGGTCAGCCAGCTGGCTGGCTGGACTGACCAGCAAAGCCAAGCTGGTAGCTGGTCTTTGCTGGTCAAATGGGTGGACTTCCCAGCAAAGACCAGCTTACCAGCTAGACTTAGCTGGTCAGATGGCTGGACACTGGACAGACCAGCAAAGACCAGCTTAGCAGCTGGTCAAGTTTGGTTAGATCCCGATCCAACATGTGGATCGGGACTCCCAGGGGGGTCCCCACGTGATTTGGGGGTGGTCCCAGTCCCCAGATGACAGTGAAGTGATAATTTAAGGACCTTTAAGACCTTTTTAGTACCTAAAAAAAAAACACCATTACTGCATCAAAAGTAATCAACAAACTATACTATAAAAAAATTTCAAACATTGGCCAAATTGTCTAACAATAATAATAATATAAGAAAACATTTTGAAAATAGCAGATCTACAAGCTCACAACACCTTCCTTGCGAGGCGTTGTGAGCTTGAAGATCTGCTATTTTCACAATAGAGTCAAACTAAACGTAATGCATCAACTCCTACATTCCAAGTGCTTTAAGGGTGGGGGGTCCCCAGTTCAAATATGATTATTTTGGGACGTCGCGGCCTGAAAGGGTTGAGGACCACTGGGTTAGATCACGTGTGTGTTTCCCAAAACAGTGGGTCGGGGCCCATTTGTGGGTCATGTACACATCACGAGGAAAGATCCCTTTTTTTGTTTCCTACAAAAATATATTACTATATTATTTCAAAACATTTCCCACCCAAAAATCTAAAATCTTCATCAATAAAAAAACAAATAAATACAAAATCTAAGAAATTCCATCAATTAATAAAAAAAAGCATGCAGTGAAAATAGCAGATCTACAAGCGTTGTGAGCTTGCAGATCTGCTATTTTAACTAGTTTGGATCCCAGAGAGACATCATACCTGCCATTAGACTGTGAAGATTTTCTTCTGTTACAATTGCCCCCCCCCCCCCAGTATATACAGTATATTTTATTGTATTGTATTGTATTGTATTTTACTTTACATTTCTTGTCCTTTTCTTGTGATGTGAAATAAATATTATATTTAATAATAATAATAATAATAATAATAATAATAATAATAATAATAATAATGTATTATTATTATCATGACAACATTCATCCAAACTTATTTACTTAATTTCGCAATTGGCAAATAATATGCTAGTTTGATTCTAAATAACACTTTTTTTTTGCTATGGTTACCAAAATGAACAGATCTACAGATCTACATCTTGACGTGTTGTGAGCTTGTACATCTGTTTTTACAGAGAAGCGGGCCCTTTATGGGCCCTGAGCAGTGTTGCCATATCTGCTTATTATAAGTGACTTTGGGCTTGTTTTTCTGTAAAGTTGCTTGTAAATAAATAGTGAAATATTTCACTTATTATTTTTGAAAATAGCAGATCTACAAGCTCACAATGTGTTGCAAATGCGACGCACTGTGAGCTTGTAGATCGGCTATTTTCAAATAGGTTTAAATGTAGCTTCTTTTGGGCTTAATTTTTTTCACAGACCTGGCTGCTTATTTCTCTCACAAAATCTGGCAACACTGTCTCAGCAGGCTCGTGACCCTTGAACTACCGCTCGCGATACGCGGGGAGAATGAATGCTATCTGAGTCGAGCTGCCTGCAGGCTGCAGCTCTCACTTCAGTAGAAAGTTTATTGCGTTGCTTTGGATTCATCAAAAATAATTATAAACCGGCTTCAGAGAAGATAAAAGAAAGAAGAAGAAGCGGCGGACATTTTAGGTGAGTGTTGACACACAGAAATACTATTTATGTAGGCGTTTTAGCCTACTATTACTGTATTGATAATTAAGTGCGTAGGCTGCTGTGTTCGAAGTCAATCACAAGTGACTCATGTCATGACCCAACTCTACACATTGTTTAGTTATTTAATTTGTCTTGATAAAGGGATTATGACAATAATTACAATAAATTATAGTGGGAATATACAATATAATTTATACTATAGGCCACTACTGCTTGCCTATGTGCCGCTCAAAACTAAATTCAGAATATGACGTCTGTGTGTGTGTGTGTGTGTGTGTGTGTGTGTGTGTGTGTGTGTGTGAGAGACACACAGTGTGTGTGTGTGTGTGTGTGTGTGTGTGTGTGTGTGTGTGTGTGTGTGTGTGTGTGTGTGTGTGTGTGTGTGTGTGTGTGTGTGTGTGTGTGTGTGGACACACGCTTTCAGTGATGAAGCTACAGAGTGTTTTAATATCCCGTGAACTCTGAACATTAATGATTCCCTTGTCTGTCTGTCTGTCTGTCTGTCTGTCTGTCTGTCTGTCTGTCTGTCTGTCTGTCTGTGTGTGTGTTATTATTACACATTTCTTTGGCTGCAGTGGCCAAAATGAATGGTTTGCAGCCCTACTAAAAGAGAAAAAGGAACCCAGAGAGAACCATTATGTGTTATGCCCCCCCCCCCTCCCCCCTCCCACAAAGAGAAGAAAACAGTTTGAAGGTAAAGTGATATTGTTTTGTTAAATGTTAAAGTAATCATTGCTTGTTCAGTAACAGGGGTCTCCCAGACTCTCCACCTCTTTAGTAAGCCGAAAATGCATTTCCAGGAATACCAAATTTAACCAATCAGAACTCATACAGGATACAGGATAAATAAGTTACAATTGGAAGTGATGACACAAAGAAGTGGGCATACAAAATTTGAACCCATTTAGACCAGGAACGCATCTGTGTAATTGTTTTGATTTCTTTGGCTAGACCTTTGGCTTCAAAAATAGCAGATCTACAAGCTCATAGCGCGACACCGAGTGGCGCGCTATGAGCATGTAGATCTGCTATTTTTGAAAATCTTTGAATATATATGTTTTAAAGTGAACATTTGTACCTCAAATCTTTTTCCTTTTATGTTCAAAAAACTTTTAGGATTTAGAGAGCATTTTTAGAATCGGCCCCAGGTCTTAATGGGTTAAAGCTGCACTATGTAACTTTCCTCTTCTACCCCGGATTTGAACCCGGTTTCCTGAGCAAGTGCTGTAACCTTTTACCATTGAGCTAATAGAGCCTGCCTGCTTGCTCAGGTGATACATTGAATCTTGACCATCAGATCAAAATTCATGTCAGATCCTGTGTCTAGGTGAGACATGACCTTTGACACTATCTAAATGTCTCAATAGAAGAGCAGGAAGACTAAATACAACCACCCCAATTATATAAGTTATATTGTATTATTTGTATTAACATACTCTAACATACAGATTGTATAAGTTATATTGTATTAATATACTCTACGATACAGGTTGCATAAAATTACTTTTTATTCCACTTTAACTTTCTAACAAAAAACATCTTGTTTTATCCAAAATATATTACTTGCACTACCTTTAGACTCTGACTCGTCTGAATACGGTGGAGATGCTGTTGTTCCCCAAGCTATCCACGACGAAATGTCAAGTATAGTCATACCCAGAAGAAGGCCAAAGAGTTGGAGCTGGACCTACAGCATCTTAAAACTAAGTAAGCAATGACTAATGTTAACGAAACAGTTGCATGAGTTTGCTCTTCTCTTTTTGTATATATCGATATGTTGGTTATTTGTTCTCATGTTCTTTTTTACTTAGATCTTGACCACAAATGTTAAAAAACATTATATAGAAAGCATGTTAAATGGAGTGGACAGATGCTAGGCTCATTATTAAACTGGTATCCTACTAAGGCATACATCAATTCAGTTTTTATTTTTTATTTTTCCGTACCCTGTTCATGCTTTAAGATGCAACAAATTAGAGATTGCAAAACAGAAACTGGAGGAAGGGCCCCAATATAGCTCTGCAGCAAAGCCTGACATCCCTGCTGCAGATAAGCAAACCAGTGACAGCATAGGTGTGTTTAGACAGTGATACTGTTCTACGGAAAATGGTGACAATGTGTACAATATAAGTACTGTGATACTGCCAAAAGGAGCTTAAATATGATTCTCTACATTTTCAGTTGCAACTTCCTCTGTTTCCTCTTCCCCCGAGTCAGACGATTTGGCATCGACACCTGGGATGTTTGACGGCAACGGTGACAAGGTATTGAAGAAACATACTGTGTAGGACAGTGGTTCTTAAAAGTGGGGTTCCACAGTGTCCCCAGCTAAATAAGAAACAGTTATCATTTCAAAAATAGGCAACGTGTCATGATGCATCGTGAGCTTGTAGATCAGCTATGTTTTGCTATTTTTGAACAGTTTTGCCTATGGCATGAACAAAATAGGGATGCCGGGTGGAAAAGGTTAATTTCACTACTATTTTACCAGCTAGAATGTAATCCAATGACAATGTACTGTATAAGAATTACTTCAACTCTCCCCACCTACAGTATAGACAGTTGTAGAATTCTGTACTAAATGTAATCCAACAATTAACATCTTCTCTATTGGAGGTCCATGGCACCAACTCTTTTCTAAATGGGTCCACATTTGGGGGTCCTTGAAAATGTAATTTCTTTACAGTAAATTCTGTTTGAAGTGGGCCTGCTTTTGTCAAAAATGAGTCTGAAATGTCATGGTAAAATGTTTTTTAATTTCTAAAACATGTGTTGTTTTCTTCTGTTTCAGGTCCAGATTGGCTCTGGTGTGTGGCTCGAAAAGGAGATCTGGAAGATGGTGGCAGCAAACACCAAGGACTCCCTGTTCATGAAGGAGCTTGCTGTTGCCATTTGGGGGACAACAACCCTGAAGACCATGCAGGAGCCTTACAAAGAATGCCCCACTAGCAAGGGGGAGGCCAAACCCCCCTGACCGCAGGACTCAGAAGAGGTATGTTTACTGAGGGGTGGGGGGGTTCATTATGACTTGATCTCATAATTCAATCTGCTCTGTGCATGACTGTAGTTCTCTTTTCCAGAAGGTGGAATTCCCGTTAGCGTTACCTGTTCAGTTTTTCATACCTTCATTTGGTTGTCTCAGCAGCATACTGTTTCAACCAGAAACACATATGGAGATGTTGGTTGTTTCCAATTTATATCTGCTGCCGAGCCAATCAAATGAAGCTATGAAAAACTGATCGGGAAACGGGAATGTCACCTTCTGGAAAAGAGATTATATTAAGCTTATTAATCAATCATAAAAGAAAATACTCTATTGTAATAAAATCGATTTTATGGCTGAAAGAAATGCCGATCTACAAGCTTGCAACTCGTTGGACGTGTTGTGAGCTTGTAGATCAAAAAAGTAATCAATAGAATAATCGCAAGTAGAATAATTGGTAGTGGCAGCCCTACATGCATGTGTGGCAGGGGTAGCTTTTTCCCCCAAATTGTTGTTGTCCATTGTAGCCATCTGACTTATTGCCTGCCCACTGTCCACCCACCTTTTTCATTCAAATGCATGTTTTCTAACTGAACTGAAACACGGGGTTAAAAAAACACTTCACCCCATTTTCAACTCATCTTCATATAAGTGGTCCTCACTAATACACATTTTAAGATGGCACCATTTATGTCTACTCACTCTGTGTTTCGTTGATAGGTCGTGGACAGTTTAGAAACCTGCCTACCTTTGACATCATCGGTAGGCAGGTTTGGTCATTTAGAACAACTTTATTTGTTCATTATTAATGCAAGAACAATGGCTTCTACTTCTGCATGCAAACTTTCCAGGTAGAGACACACTGTAGTTTCTATTAGCTTGGAATCTCCATTGGTGATGTCACTGGTAGGCAGGTTTCTGAACTGTCCACACTCCACCAATGAGTGGCAGAACGAGTAGACAGAAATGGTGCCATTGTATAATGAACATTAGCGAGGATCAGTTAGTTATATGAAGATAAGGTTGAAAATGGGTGAAGTTTAAGTTACTTTAAGTTTTTCTCAAAACATCACAATTCATTTAACTCACCCCATGCAGTATATTGCTAATTATATTTGTTTTATTGTTGGGGGTTCTTGTTTGTTTTCTTTCAGACTGTTTCCATTGGTGGCTGCAGGGGCAGAACATTCTCACAAAGAGGAAGGCCATGGACCATGGCCAGGACATCAATAGAAAGGACAAGAAATTGTGTGTCTGTGTAGGGGGGGGGTAATGCTTTATAGCGCCACCAGCAGGCCGATTTTTGCAAGACACATTTTTGGCTGCAACTTTACAGATGTTTTCCAAACATCACACACATCGGTATACAGTATCTCCATAGTCATGTAATCAAGACGGATCTGTCCGATTTTTCATATTCTCTCACTCTTTTCCAGTCATTTGAACACTGTGTGTGTGTTAGTGTGTTCCTCAGGTTGAAGTTCATGTATTTATGTGTTTATTTATACATTTATTTGTTATTTAAATGTTGTTTTTGAGGGTTTTTTATAAGTGTTTAATAAATTATTGTTATGTATGAAATTGATACATGATTATTTATGACTTTGTGGATTTTGCTCACTTTTATATAGGCTACTGTAGGCTACTGTTTTTTAAATATACCACGTGCTGTGGGCACCTGGCTGAAATTCACCATGATCATGCATCCTCTCCAGCAAAGTTGGTCACTGCATATCCAGAATACACCTGAATACACATAAATACCAGATAGCAGCTTAAACCAGCTTAAACCAGCTACCAGCTAAACCATCATAAATACCAGCTACCAGCTTAAACCAGCTAAACCATCATAAATACCAGCTACCAGCTTAAACCAGCTAAACCATCAAAAATACCAGCTACCAGCTTAAACCATCAAAAATACCAGCTACCAGCTTAAACCAGCTAAACCATCATAAATACCAGCTACCAGCTTAAACCAGCTAAACCATCAAAAATACCAGCTACCAGCTTAAACCAGCTACCAGTTTAAACCAGCAAAACCTACCACCTTAAGCTGGTCAACCACCAAGACCAGCTTAAGGTGTGTTTTGGACGTCCAAAACACACCTTAAGGTGGTCAACCACCAAGACCAGCTAAAACCAGCTGGTCCAGCTTAGGCTGGTCTAAGCTGGTTTTTTCAGCAGGGTAAGAAAAAGCCCCACAAATATCTACAACTAATAATAATTTTATCTTAGTGCACAATTGCAATTTACACAAGTATAAGAGTGTGTCAATTAAATTGATAATCATGAACATTGGCGAGTCCTGTCATTGCCACTATTACCTATTATCAGTATTCAGTAAGTCTTAAACATGCCAGACACAATGTAATCTGAGGCATCTCCATCTATGAGGCCTGTTCCATTACTATGAATGAACCAGCAGGGAATATTTACTCCATTCTTCACGTTATTCCTATAGTCCTTCTGCCAGCCTCTGTGGACCAATGAGAAAGAGACATATTATATTATATAAAAAACTGTACAGTACATTGAAACAAAGACAAACACACACTTGTATCTGATCTAGAAATATTCATTCAGCCTATAGGATGAGACAGTCATGTGTACCTGGTCACATTGAGCTCCTGTCCCTTCACATACATGGTGGCATCAGGTTTTTCAGGGACCTCTCCTGGACGCAGATCTCCCACCTCAAACTCAACCCCATGGTAAAACTGACCTGGAGGACAGCCCACCATTGTAATCATTCTGGTTTATTCTCAATTAGTATACTTGATTCCATAAGTTTTAAACATTAGCGTGATAATATATAATAATATACTGCCATATTTCAACATGAATAAGGGTTGAACAACAACTTAACACAATTACTGCACACTAAAAGGGGTCAGTTTATTTTGGCAGCTTCTTTATCCTTGGTTGTGATTCTGTTCTGTCTTAGTGCTGCCCCCTAGTGTGTGGTTCTGTACCTAGCAGGCCGTGAACAGATGGGGAGAGAAGATGGCTGTCCAGGGTGTAGAAGCCCAGGTAGTCTTGGTGGTATGGGTGGCTCTTCCAGACCCGGTGTAGCAGGACCACAAACGTCACAGAATCTTTTAGACTGACCGTCAGGGTGCAGTCTTTGGTCAAGAGAAGATCCATACTGATGGTGGAAAGGAGGCGCCAGGGCAGAGAGAGCAGAGGTAGTGAGGAGAATGGGAGGAGAAAGTGGACAGGGAGGAGAAGTGGGGAGAATGGAAGAGACTAGCCATGGTTCACATGCCGCTTATATGACGGGGGGTGGCAGTGGCTCAGGGGTAGAGTGGCCGGGTAGAGTGAACTGGAAATCCGCAAGGTTCCCAGTTCGATCCCGGGTTTGGGGGCTAGTGTCGAAGTGTCCTTGAGCAAGACGCTGAACCCGTAATTGCTCCCTGAGCAGGTTGGTGCCTTGCATGGTTTCCTCCGCCATCGGTGTATGAATGTGTGTGTGAATGGGTGAATGTAATGCACAATCTATGTAAAGCGCTTTGGATAAAAGCGCTATACAAATTTACCATTTACCATTTACAGTCATGTTTCAGGGCTAGGAAGAGACTAGAGGGGAGGGAGAAGGCAGTAGTGATAGGTGTACACTGGAAGGGTGGGCAGCAGGGTTCATTTCAGCCTTAACTTTAAATATACTGTCTTGTCACCAAGTGAGAAGGTACTCTCAAAAGCTATAACTTACTTGGGTCCTTTGAGGGCAGCTTTATCAGACCACAGTAACTTGACACGTTTTCCATCTTGTAACACAGAGATGTCTTCAGTGTTAACCTCCAGTCTCACCCCGAGGGTCTTGTGAATGATGCCGAAACGTCCAAAGTAGGTGTTGATTTTACCATCAGGGGCAACTTTCTTATCTCCAATAGTCTGACCGTTGACTGAAATTCCTGTGACTCACAAAACACAGATTTAAACTATTACATATACGATTAAAGGGTCAACTTACTTCCCCCAACTTGTCCTTTAAGTCACACAACATACAACACCATTCAAATCAAGCAAGCGAGTATTCAAATCCACATAAATATTATGTCCAAATCTTAAGCCTAAAACTAAATTGGATGTCAGAATAATAATCAGAAGTTGTCCACTACAGTATTTTTTGTCTCTGGCCGTGTGAATAGTTAAAAATGAAAAAAAAAATCCTATTTTAATCACCTGTGGTTGTGTCTCTAACCAGGTTGAAGATGGTGCCTGGTGTGTCGTTGATATTGAAGCACAGTGCATCATCTCTCTTTGGAAGCTCTATCATGAAATGAGGATCTCCATCCACTGAAAGGATATTATCAAGGTGAGAGCTCAGTTAACATTGGACACTCAAAGTCCAGCTGCCAATACCTGAAGCTGAGCTATATATATATATATGTTAGCACTAGGATATTTACCAAAATATGTGGGAGCAGCATTTGTGCTGTGTTGATATGATGTCATTGTTGGCATGTGCTGTCGATATGAGCTTGTATAACCTAGTTATACATAAAATGTCATACAGCTGAAAACATGAAGACATTGGAAGTAGAAACCTTTTGTATTCTGTTGGGTAGGAATTGAATGTTTTACCTCGTCTCTCTGCCATTTGTCGTTGCTCTGTAGAAAATAAATAGTAAAAAGATATTAGAAGATGACAACGTATGGATTCAGCTGCTTTAATAGTGCTTGCATCATAACGGACGCAACGCCACAGTCAAGCGATTTTTTCTTCCCACTCCATCTTCCCTACCCTCAGTCAGTTTGTCAGCGATGAAGGAATCACTCTCTCCATCCTCGGTCTGAGGCTTGGTGACCACCATGGAGGTCAGTGGAGTGACAAAATTGTACTGCAGGGACATCTCAAGAGCCTTGGCTGTGGCATTGCTTTTTTCCTCTGCTGTACCAGTCTTACTGGAACAAAATAAATAAGAAAGACATTTAAACCAATTTGAAGGTTAATATTTTGTATTCATCATTCCTACACTCAGTGGCGTTCCCAGGATTTACATTTACATTTGGCCATTATCTCTGGAATGGAAGGTCCAATCAGCTTGTTGGATGCGTGATTTTGAGGACATTAAGCACGCAATGACACATTTTCGGGTTATTTGTTTTTTTTAGGGGAGGCGAGATCTTACCTCTACAGTGGGTACGCCACTGCCTACACTGTAAGAAACTCTCAGTCTCAACGTCTTGACAGAAAAGCTTAAGATGATTCAAACAGACCTCTGCTCCAGTAGCTGTTGGATGGTCATGTAGGCCCACATACGCTCTGTGAAGTCCCCAAAGATGTACTCCTTCTCTGGGTAGATAACGTTCCAATCTACAGCGGTCGCCTGGCCCTGCACCTGAAAGTCCTCAACAGACTAGAGAAAGAGAAGAGAGTAAACAGCTGTTTAACACTTTTCAACTTGAAGACATTTAAGACCATTGTTTCATGCAGTCTAATGGGTGTCATGGGAGTAAATGGGTGAGCGATACTGTGCTTTCTCAGCTAAAGAGACTACAGTACTCCTCTGTCTCACCCCCTTGGCGAACACTTCCACCATGAAGTTATCGATGTCATTGTCACCCAGTCGTCCGGCCACCACAATCTCGGAGCCGTTGAACAGCTGAGTGAATTGGTTGGTGGTCAGGAAATCCACTGTGTTGTCAGGGTAACGCAAGTCCACGTCTAAGAGTAGAGTACTGGCCACCTCCTCATAGAAACCCTGGGAAAAACAAAATATAATAATAATAAATAAGCTTTATTTACATATCATTTTTCCAAACCGAGATTAAAAAGTACATGCAAAACAAGTACATTTTGAAGGAGTTAGACAGTCAATAATGTACTCTGTTTGGCGGCCACTGCCGGCCAGACCCCAACCAAGCCTTAAAAACACAAACACAATTGTAACTTGAAACAAATTGGCAGCCAGTGAAAAAGGATGATGAGACATTGAATTCATTTCTTTTCCATCGATGGAGCATTTTGCACCAGCTGAAGAAGGGAAAGGCACTTCGGACTGATTGCATAGTAAAGTGACTTGCAGTAGTAGTTAGATATTTCACAGCTGAAAAAACAATACTGGACAACATTTTTCACTTGTCTCTTAAAAGTGACAACTAAACAACTAAAATGTTGGCCAAGGCCTTCATCTATGTCTTGTTGAGGCCGACCCAGTTGAGGTGTCACTGAGACCGTGTGTGATTTAGTTTAATTAATTTTATTAGCATTAGCATTTAACACGAATTCTGCATCTCACTGCATGTATGTTGTATGTTACCTTCTACCTGCTTAAAATGACTGACTGACAAAATTGAATAGCTTAGTTTTCACATGTCCTAACATAAATCCTATAAATCCTATATCACACCCTCCCTTACTGCAGTGGTTCTCAAACTTTTTCATGTCAAGGACCCCCAAATTGATATGCATTTGGCCGCGGACCCCCATCTGAAAATATTTTGTGCCAGGGACCCCCATACAAGATTTGTGTTAAAATATTTCAAAAGATATTTTGAAATATTTGCAAGATTCTTTTTGAAAATAGCAGATCTACAAGCTCACAACGCATCGCATTGTGACGCGTTGTGAGCTTATAGATCGTCTATTTTCAAATAGTCAATGTATTTCGGGCTCAAGTGGTTAAAATGAATTGAATGCAAAATTAACTCATTTTGCTGGGAACCCCCTGGTACCCCCCCAAGGACCCCTGGGGGTCCCCCGACCCCACTTTGAGAACCAATGCCTTAATGCACCTGGAGTTGTGCGGTCGCATCTGAGTCCTCATAGATTCTGCGGGCCAGCCCCTTGTTTTGTTGGGCCATCACATCCAGAAAGGAGTAATCCACGCTGTTTCCAAATCCCAGACAGAAGAGAGACATTTTTCCGTTAATAGCCTCACGCACATTTTCCTGGATCTTTGGGATGTCGGACTCTCCTGCATAATTATATATGTGCACACATACACAATAAAAGGGTTAAGGCAAGGCAAGGCAATGCAAATTAATTTGTATAGCACAATTTATACACAAAGGCAATTCAAAGTGCTTTACATGAGGCATAAAAAGGCATTTAAAGAGAAAATCAGAATAGAAAGAATAAAGTAGAGAAATACCTTTTGTATTGGTTATTCTATTAAATCTATTAAATTATTATTTTACTAACTTGTAGATGCACATTAACAATTATTAATGGAATTTGTATTTATTTATTCCTAGATCAGTGACTCAAACCTTTCTTTTATTTCAAGGACCCCCATGTAGGCTACAATTGGAACTACAGGTCCATTTGGTTCCATTTGTACACTCTCAGAGTTACAGACCTGTAAGGGTCCATTTGGAACCCCCTCAAGGGACCCTTAGTGTCCCTGGACCCAACTTTGAGAACCACTGTCCAAGATTACATTTTTTATTACATACTGATATCGGATCGGTACTCGGTATCGACCAATATGCAGGTAATGGGTATCGGTATCGGCCAGGAAAAAAATGGTATCGGTACATCTCTACTTGCAGGAGTATTGTTTGTATTGTGCAAGAGATTTATCCTTCTGCTCAGCCACCGACATGTGGAACTTATTGGTTTCATTATTGGTTTCCTGTTTACAAAACTCTTATGTTCCAATCCCAGAACATATTTAGTGTCCCTGACCCACAAACCCACTCTGAACAGAGCTTATGCTTATGTGTCCAAGACTGCAATCCATTCCCAGGATTAATTTACTAAACAGTTCTAGTGTCCCTCTTAAAGGAGTAGGTCACCCAAATGAAACCCCATGAAGCTTTGAATTTTTGAGATTTGAGATTTTTTTGTTTTTGTCACATTTCTATGACAATAATTTGATGACTGGGTGACTGCTCAGTAGGACAGTGGTTCTCACCTTTTCAGGCCGTGACCCCCCAAAATAATCATATTTGAACTGGGGACCCCCCATTTAGTTTGACTTAGTTCCACAGATAAATATTGTGAAAATAGCCGATCTACAAGCTCACAATGCTTCACAACGCGAGGCGTTGTGATTATTTGACAATTTGGCCAATGTTTTATAGTATAGTTTGTTGATTATACTTTTGATGCAGTATTTAGTCTTTTTCTTTTCTTGAGGTATTAAAAAGGTCTTAAAAGTCCTTAAAATGTCATTTCACCGTCATCTGGGGATGCCGACCCACAGGTTGAGAACCAAGGCTACCAGTTAACATCTTTACAGACATTTTCTTGGACTGTTGTACACTATGTTGTACATACTGTATATGTAGAATATAACTAACACAAATAGGTACAATAGTACATACACAACGCATTCCATCCTTTCACTGACACAGCACCACAAACATTTCCCAGAATACATTACAGGAGGGTAGCTCCCACACACACTTGAAAATAGGTAAACATAACAGTCAATAATTTAAGCCTACACACACACACACACACACACACACACACACACACACACACACACACACACACACACACACACACACACACACACACACACACACACACACACACACACACACACACACACACACACACACACACACAGTTTATACAGTATCATAGCTAGATACAAAATATTTGTTACACGGCTCACTAAATCATGTGCCCTGTACAGAGCCCTGTGCTCTGTGCTCTTTTCCCTCTACTACACCAAACCTCTTTGCCGAAAATAGCCGATCTACAAGCTCACAATACCTCGCACTTGTAGATCGGCTATTTTGGGCTATTGTTCCCCACAGTTTAGGGATGCTAGGGTACAAGTGGTTAATGTAAAAACAAAACAAAACAAAAAAAAGGCCCCCTGTAGCAACTCTGAGGACCCCCTAAGGGTCTCAAATGTTGAGCTCACCTTCGTTTGGCATTCCATCAGTCATGAAGATAATCATGTCGAAACTCCTTTCTGGGAGGATGTTGTCTTGCCTGTCTTTCACCAGCATGTGTACAGCAGTCATTGCTGCATCATTGATATTGGTCCCTGGAAAGGGAAATACAATAAGATGTTTTTAAAAATAGTAAAAACTTTTTGAAATAGTTCAACTATCTACAACTAAAAATGAAGAAGTTTAGGGATAATGGGTAAGGCACTGGCGAAAATAGGGCCCTACAGTCAACTGTGTGCAATGTCATTAAATCAAATTCATCTGGTTCTTTGCTTTTCTCCCCATTGTAGTTGATTTCCACACACACACACACACACACACTTGTGTAATCTTGTCACTGCTGCTGACCCCTACTGGTTGGTCTTCGGACTGGATGGCATTGGAACCACATGCCTCCTCCGATACACATGAAATCACTTTCCACTTTTCACCTGCAAGTGATGAGCTTCTCCGGGAGGACGTAGGCCTACTGGAGCACATCCGGAGGAATACCCTATTCGGCATAGTTCGTTTTTTCCCCCTAATTTAGTTGTTACGTCAATTCCCTGTGTATTCTAGTCCTTTTGTCACTGCTACTCCTACAGTTGGTCCTACTGTATGTCCAATCCATGTGACATCAAGGCCGCTTCTTTTCTGACAGTCAAGAGGTTTCACCAGGAGGATGTAACACGCATGTATAAGTATGTGCTATTCTTCCTAGCGCCACAGCCCACTGACCAACCTGTAGGAATCATTAGTGCAGCGTCCAAGATGTGACTTATTCTGATGCTTACATCCACTGTCACTTATGTTTTCGGCAAATGCTAGGGCTTCGGCCACATTTTCCTTGTTGGCCTTAATAAGAGATTGTTTCCAGGGATGAACCTTCTGATTAAACAGGATGATAGCAAAGTAGTCGTCCTCATGCAGGTCCTTGAGGATGGCCAGCAATGCCTCACGTGTCTGCACAGGATAACAAGATCAGAGGCCATGCATAAACATGTACGTACAGTGTATATAGCCCACATAACGTCACCTTGCAAAAAAATATGTTTTTCAGAAAACAGAAAACAACTGAACCAAAACAAACTATATGATACAGTATTTCTTAATAATTTCACCCAAAACGTTTATAACAATATATTACTTTTTGACATACAAATAACACAGTCTGTCAGTTATGTAACATAAGAGGATTAAATGAGGTAGGACAATTTGTGTTTTGACTTAAGCAAATGTAAACCTGACGTAGGCGGCCAAATTATTGGTTGAGTAACTGCCTTACTCCAGACACAGTCACATTGTCTTTCTGAATTATGCCATAAACAGTGGCGGATATAACAATTTGGGGGCTCCAAGCAAAGCTCTGTGTTGTTTTTACGCACGGCAGAATGCAAGCTTGACGTGATAAAATGGCCTAGATCACACTCTTGAGATAGGCCGTTATAGTATTGGGGTGAGAACAGCATGATCCTTTTCAATGAGGATACAGGCGGTTTTACCAAAGGTGGCCAGTGTCATGAAGAGCTGATTTAGGCAGAAATATAAATTTCCTGTATGTATTTAACAAAATGACTTTATTTTAGGAAGGTGACGATAATATACTGTAGACATATGATATTCCCTGAAATTGTCTCTCACACACACTCTCTGTCTCACATACTGTACACTTCTCACCTGCCTTATTTTAGTCCCACGCATGGAATCACTAATGTCAATCACAAACACTACATTCTTTGGAACTCTGGGTAAGTCAGGAGGTGCAAAGAAGTGGACGAAGTATCCATTCACAATCTGCGGGGAAAAAAGACAAACTGAATAACACATTTTATACACCAGGGGGGCAACTCAAAGTGCTTTACAGAATAAAAACAATTACAATCAAAACGCAAAAGTGTACTTTGAAGAGGGGAAAAAACGATTACAATAGACAGCTGACCTGAACATCCCCTAGGCTCGTGGCCCGTTTCACATCGTACTTGATGATGAAATCTCCATCGATCAGAGTTCCCTCACAGTCTGGACACTTCCTCTGCTGCTCCGGTGTCGGTGAGAAGGAGATGTGTGCCTGAAAGAAGGATACAATACATTCACTTTAGTGCAAACTTACATCTGACATGTCTAATAGAAGACAAGAGGTAGAAGCACTGCTGGGTGGTCTTAGGTGTGTTGGTGTGCTTTGCAGCATAGTTTGAACATAATGTTTGATTTGAGTTATGCTAAGTCTTAGTGCTTTTCAGACCACATTTACATAGTCCTATTATATGCCAGTAGGCTACATACAGCCTTTTGGACTGAATACATTTTAAAGTAACTGAAGGTGTCTCCCTTCGTTACAGTGTGCCTTGGATTAATGGAAGGAGATTATGCATATTTAATAGTTTAATTTTAGGGAAGATGGGTATGTTATTCAACAGTGTAGGTTAGAACATACACAAAGATGAATTTGAAAGACGAATGAAACTATAGCTGTCCGAAGAACCTTGGAACTTTAACAATGAATGAGAATAATGAGAATGAGAACTAGACCGGTGCCTGGCATGTCAGTTTTGTTATACCCGCTGTACCCATTGTCAGAGTACCTGTTCCTGTTGTATCCCCCTGTCTGTCTGTGTCCCTTTTATGCAAATATATGGAGATCTCTGTATCTGTCTGCCTGTGTCCCTTTTATGCCCATATATGGAGATCCCTAATGTCATCAGTATACAGTATGGCTATATATGGGCATGCCCATATATGTGCATATCGGTCGGATTGGCGCTTCTGGACAACCGGATCTCCATATGTGCCTATATATGGGCGTATCGGTTCTGGACAACCGCCTATCCGAACGACTCAATGTTGGGATTCTCAATTCCCTCGGGTCGCCGGCGACTCACGGTTCTCAAGATACGTGAACTACTGAAGGACATACAAACCGCACAGAGATTCTTTGCTTTTATTGTAAGATGAAGAGACATTTTTAACCCTTTACCTTTTTGTCTGTGACGGTTTTCTCCACCAGAGGGAGCAGTTCATTGGATAAGAAGGTTCCATAGGCATCAACAAATGCAATACCCTGTGGCTCATAGATATCTGCCACAATCTGTGAAAAGTTAAACACAAACACACACACAGTGAGATGAGTCTTTCATTAAGCAGTGTGTGATGTGAACATACTGTATGCATGGAGATTCACCTGAAAGTTGCGGACAAGCTGCTTGGGTTTGACCCGGGTCAGAATCTCATACTGGCCTAGTTTCCTCTTTAGAAGCTCCTCATAGGTCAGAATGAATGTCACGCTGCTATTGGCAGCAATGTTCACTGACACAGTGAACTTCTCCATTTTTCTTCCAGAGGCCCTGGAACACAGACAAACCAAAAAAGAATGAACAAAGGAATGATAGGGAATATGCATATCGTATTATTAATACTGTGTATTGTCTCTGTTGGGTGGAAACCTCATGCTTATGTTTTTTCAGGATTCAAATAGAAAAATAGCAAAAGTAGCAGATCTACAAGCTCAAAACGCGTCCCTTCGCGCCACGTTTCAAGCTTGCTACTTTTGATGCTTTTGTGTGACGCTGTAGTATGAACAAGTAGGGCGTTAATTTACAAAAGAAAAAGACAAACATTTTAGAATATGGATATAAGCGGTTTCTGCCCGACAGCAACGATATCTATCCCTTTCCCAGTGACCTGCTCTGACTTACCTGACCAGTCCAGCAGTCTGTCCTGATGAGACAGCTTTATCATACTGCTTCTTGGCTTTCTCCTTCTCTTTGACATCTCCAACATACATCTGATTATCAATTTCCCTGAAAAGCAAATGGGAAGAGTTAGAACACACACAGGGGTTTCATATGTGGTAATACATGAGTTTTTGTTTTGTTTTTTGTATTAACTATGGAATGAGATACAAGGACTTGTATCTCAGGGTCTTGTTCACGAGTGAGGGGAGGACGGAGCAGGAGATCAGCCGGAGAATCGGAGCAGCAGGAGCGGTGTTGCAGTCGCTGTACCGCACTGTTGTGACGAAAAGAGAGCTGAGCCAAAAGGCAAAGCTCTCGGTCTACCGGGCAATGTTCGTTCCTACTCTCACCTATGGTCATGAAGTGTGGGTCATAAGAAAGAATAAGATTGCAGATACAAGCGGACGAAATGAGTTTTCTCAGACGGGTGGCCGGCCTCTCCGTTGGAGATAGGGTGAGAAGTTCAGTCATCCGTGAGAGACTCGGAGTAGAACTGCTGCTCCTTGACTTGGAAAGGAGCCAGCTCAGGTGGCTCGGGCATCTAGTACGGATGTCTCCCGAGCGTCAGACCCCGTGGCAGACCAAGGACCAGATGGGGGGATTATATCTCCACATGGGCTGATTGGCCTTGGAACGCCTCGGGATCCCTCAGGAGGAAGTTGCAAATGTTGCTCTGGAAAGGGAAGACTGGAAATCTCTGTTGGAACTGTTACCCCCGCGACCTGATTCCGGATGAGCGGTTGAAGATGGATGGATGGATGGAACTATAGCTGTCATTTTAAACTCCAAAAGCAGGCAAATGTGTGTCGGAACATTGTGGTGAAAATAGTCAGGGAGATACAGAGGCAGCAGTAACACAGTAAGAAGAGACAGAGAGACGGCACTGACATGCTGAAGTTGGTGATGAAGGCGGTCTTGGGCAGCTCCATCTCGAAGAAGATTTCCTGTGAGGAGTTGGCCTTGTTCAGAGCAGTGGAGGTCATGACGGTGTGAGCAAAACGAGATGCTACGGTACAGTCCACTGTAACACTGTCCACCTCCACCTGAGAGGGAGAGAGAGAGAGAGGGGGGGGGGGGAACAAATAAGAAAAATCTGAGACAAAGAATATGAAGAGCTGTACAGCTCATAAAGTGTCATTTCATATGAGAATCCTATGTCGACAAACAACCTTTAATGTGCACTATTTTTATTTCTCACAAACATGATTCATTCTCACTTTCTCCAGGTAGCTCCCTTTAATTGGTGTCAAAGAAAAAGTGTTTGCCAGTCAGTTAATCCATGTCTACAGTGAGGATTCACTTATTTGGAAGAGTCAGGCTATTCTAATGACAGTTCTAATTTTCATTTCATTAACAGACATAGAAAATGGGTATTGTTTCTTACCTCTTTGTTGTTTGTACTTCTTTTCTGCAATATAAAGAGACACCCATCATAATGTTAGTAATTTGATTAACTGGGATAAAATACAGTATGAGAAGGCCACTATGAGTAGGTCTAACTTGAGGAGTTTACAAAGTTGACAGTGAAGCAGGTATCTTCAATCACTTAAAGTACTGTGAATAATTTAGTATTTAGTAGGCTACCTTTTAAAATAAGTATTTTATTTGTACCAAACTTATTTTTATTTCACAGTAAACTGTGAAATTATTTAATAATTACGTCAAAATTTGTAAAAAGGCTTTCACAAAGTAATGCAAACTTCAAAGTTATGTTAGCAGGGAAAAGAAGGATTCCGTGTGTGGAAATAATTTCAGTTCAACTACCTTAAGTGAGTCTCCTGGAATTCACATAGAAAGGTGAATGAACTAAATGTAGGCTGCAAGCCCATGCAACTCACTCACACAATTCTCTTCAAGCATACACAGGAGGGAAGGAAGAATTCTATCATTCTAATTCGACTCCCTTTTTGATTCCTGATAAATGTTCAGTGTGGATTTCAGATTTCACATTCACACATAGGGGGCATCACAAATACAACAAAGGTCACTTTTTGTTGCAGAAACATGATTTATTTTCCCTTAATCAGGCATGCACAAATGGTCTTGTGAGTCATGTGACAATGATGAGGGTTTTAATATTTACCATTTGCGTGTAATTGCAAATGTGTTGGCACAGCCAATTTCTTATAAAAAAGTTCCATATATCATAAACTCAACATCCAATCATACCCAGATTGGAATCGCATGTTGAGGGGCCTCTATAGTGTACCTCCAAAACAGCTTTCACGTCTGCCCATAGGGGTCGCCAACCAGGTCTGGCAGAGATCTGTGCACCGAGTAGTGCATGTGCACTTTTATACTTACAGTGTAAAACTAGAACACAGCTGGAGATTAGCTGCTCGCAGACAGACACGGACATACGGACAGACGGACAAGGTGCAAAACTCTCAGCCTTCTCAGCCATGCATTTCTGCTTAATAAGATTAAAAGATGTTAATATAAGAATAATACAAATTCTCCTTATCTTTTCACTTTAAGCATAACATATTTTTTTTTGCAATGAGCAACTGTCAGAAAAACATGCTGGCATTGCTAAACGGAATTGATAAGCTCGGAGGTATACAATGTTGATTCTCTGAGTTAACGATTATGATTCTCAAATTATTAGGTTTGTGATTCCCCTCCCTACATAAAACACGAAAAAGGACTGTAAAGGCAAAGCAGCATTGAGATCCAACAGTTCAAAAAAGAACCGCAGGTTGACTGAAAACTGAGTACTGAACAACAAATTCATTATTGTTATTATTATTATTATTAATATTATTTTAAATTCAACTACAAAATAGCAGAAAGAGAAGAGAAGCAGTCATGTTACCTGTATGACAGCATCATCGCGGGAGATAACCAAAGCTCCTTGGGCCTGGCTGAGAAGCCAAAGGCAGACACATCCCCACAGCAGCACGACACTCCTCAACCCAGACATGACTAAACTCCACTAAACAATTGTCATGTACAATACACATAGACAGGAAAACATTTGTCCCTGGGTGCACTTTAACATTAGTGCAGCCGCAGTCATGCTGATGAGTATCAATGTCCACTGTGGGGGAGAGATCTGTCTAGGCAACTGTGTAAACTGCAAAGTGCACTCGCTTAGTGTCAATATTGAAAAAACATACACTGGATTTGTTTTTAATTCCAGTACTTAATTATTTTTTAAAGAAAGATGTTTATAGCACAATACACAAATATTACCAGATATACATAGTGGATATATTTGCAATATATCCACTATTTATTTATTTTCTTACTTACTTAGCAGGGACAATGCACATCAACATTTCAGTTTTCACATCAATATAAACGTGCCAGAGTTAAGTATAAGAGCTCATTGTCTCCGCCAGGCCGAAAGGCATGGCGAGAGAGTATGTTTTGCCCCCTGTCCGTCCGTCCGTGTGTCCGTGTGTCCTGTCCGTCCGTTACCAACTAATCTCCGACACCGTTGGCCTGGTCGCTGCGAAACTGTGCACGCACACTCCCTGGATGCCAATTCAAAACCTCTGCCCCACATTTTTCACATGGGCCTGTCATAGCGCCACCAGGAGGCCGATTTGTGCAAAACCCATTTTTTAATATTACTCCTACAGATTGTATCCAAACATCACACAAATCGGTACACAGTATCTCTATAGTCATGTGATCAACACGGATCTGTCCGATTTTCCATATTCCATCCTACTTGGCTAAGGTTGGCTCGCAAAGTTTGCAAGATTGGTCCGTTTTGAACAAAATGCCTCAAATCATGAACACACGCACATTCCCACTAAGCTGAGGAAGAACTGCCACTTGAACATTTTCAAATCAGCCTCATGGTGGCGCTATAACAGGCCGATTTGCATTTTTAACTATAACTGCACCGATCTGCGTGAACCTTTGCACACACACTCCCTAGAGCAGTGTCTATCAACCTTTTTTGTGCCAAGGCACACCTGGCATAGCCAAAAAATCCCAGGGCACACCTAGATATACGGTATCTATAATTATATATATATATACGGTATATCTATATACCGTATATATAGATATATACGGTATATAGCCGATTTTCACATTTCACAAAACGATACGATACGATATTGGGCACACAACTTCGATACGATTTCGATACGATACGCACTTTTTTATCATGAAAATATATGGGGGAGAAAAAAAGCAAATGCAAACAAATATTTCTGTTTTTGCATTATTCAGACATGCAAACTTGTAGCTTTTCAGCTTCCACTAGCCGTTTTGAATCCAAATAGGGCAATAGTGTGACACCTGACCCGAAAAAAAACAGCATGTTGTCACCATTTTCACCTTGGGGCTGTTTGCATGCCTGATTATTATTATTGTTTTTTTTTTTTAAATCTTTTTTTTTTTCAAACCTCCTTCAAACGGCGCGGCACACCTCAGCAGTAGCCCCGGCCCAAAATTGGGACGTTTGCCAGGGTTGATATACACTGCCCTAGAGGCAAAGGAAAAACATCTGCCCTGCATTTTTCACATCTGCTTTTTACAGCGCCACCAGGAGGCCGACTTATGTAAAACACATTTTTGGATATTATTCCTTCAGATTCTGTCCAAAATTCACACAAATCGGTACACAGTATCTCCATAGTCATGTGATTCTGATGGATCTGTCCGATATTTCATATTCCATCCTAATTGGCTAACAGTGGCTTCCAAAGTTTGCAGGATTGGTCAATTTGCCTCAAAATGCCTCAAAACATTTGTACAATTTCCGTGAAATTTTGCACACACATTCCCACTAGGCCGAGGAAGAAATGCCCCACTTTTCACATTGGCCTGTTATAGCGCCACCAGCAGGTCTGATTTAGCAAAACACATTTTTGGAACAAAATACCTCAAATCATGAATGCAGTGTCCGATTGAAAGGCCTAAGAAGAAATGGCACCCTTATCACATTGGCCTATAGCGCCACCAGGAGGCCACAATAACCTACCTGACCTGGCGGAGACTTGTTTTAATCTGTAGTCCCTGAACAGGTTATTCAAATTGGTGGTCTTACTTAGCAGGGACAATGCACATCAACATTTCAGTTTTCACATCAATGTAAACGTGCCATAGTTAGGTATAAGAGATCATTTTAATCTGTAGTCCCTGAACAGGTTATTAAAATGTGTGGTCTAATAGCTATCAATACAAAACAATACAATACAACTGAACTAAGCTTAAGTACAAAAGACAAAACAATTACAATAATGTAAAGAAAAATGACAACAATAAAACATTGAGGTGATAATTATCCATGATTGCAAGTTTGGTTTGCTTTAAGCCATCTCTTAAGTTTGAATTTGAAAGTCAAGTAATTGGTGCCCTGCCTTAATTCGGTAGGAAGACTATTTCAGTGGTGGGAGGCTCTAACAGAGAAGTCCAAACGTACTAGGCCTGTATGGTACAATAAAGTGCCCTCTGGTAGTTGCCCTTGATGCTCTGCCACCACTGTCCTTCTGACCTATGAACTGACTTATAGTGGCGGATGTACAAAACCATTTAAAACCTTAAAATGAGACAAGCATCTACTAAATATCCAAAATTATCTAAGTTAAATAGATTGTACTTTTGAACTAATGGCAATGATGACAACTATTGGGCTTTCGGTCAAGTGTTTTTAATCTGTGTTTGTAAAGAGACTATATAGGTTTCAGAGTTGTCAGACTTGTTTGTGACCATTGTGAAACAGTATGTTGAGAAAAGATTATAGCATGCATGCTTCTGTTGCTAAGTATGCAACAGAAGTACCCTTCCTGTCAACGAAGCAGCATCCATATCATGTTTTGTCAAAGTTGACACGAGTCTCTGCAATAAGAGACAGGTTCATATTTTCCTCATTAAGATCTATAGGGTACTACGTGCCAGTCAGATATAGCTTATCTCCCTCCAATAGATAGAAGCTGAAGGAAAGAGTATTATTTACAATAGGACTTTTTGTTTGAAGAGTCCAATTTAAACATTCTAAACTCTAAAGTTTTTTGCTATGGTAAAAAAAAAATTGATTGTGGCAAGCATTTCATCACCGCCAATACACAACGCTTTTTCCCAAAATACTCTCAGAATTAAATATAATATTGTTTTAATAATGTAAAAACATATTGTAGCCTATACCATACATGTAGCTGCAAGCCTATGTGGGTTAAAGGCAGGGCAACAGATTTGAAATGCTGGATATTCAAATAATATGAAAAAGCTGTACTTATGTATTATAATTTGGAATTATCATAAACAATATGATCATTTTAAATGTTGGAAAAAAGGTGTTTGAACAGCAAAATTTGCCCTGCCTCAACATTCAATAATACCAAGTTGAGCAGTTTTGTGATGTCAGCAGTGGAAGAGGTTCATATAAACTCCCTATAAATAAAACAAATACAAGGATATATCATCTTAACCTTTTACGGCAGAGAGGCTTCCTGGGCATTGCAAACATATGGTATCTGGTTTTGAATGCTATTTTTCATCTGGGGTGGATGTTATTTTTTTTTAACTATATGGGACAAGTAGGCATCCTTTGCATAAACTCACTGCCACCCTGTGGTTGCAGCCTGCTATTTCAGGACAATATCAACTGGCCATTTACACAAGACCAGTTTACAGTATTAATTTGGACACTTATAACCAGAACATTTTGTATTAAATGTATCATTGTCTCCGCCAGGCCGAAAGGCATGGCGAGAGAGTATGTTTTTCCCCCTGTCCGTCCGTCCGTCCGTCCGTCCGTGTGTCCGTCCGTCCGTCTGTGACCAGCTAATCTCCGGCACCGTTGTCTTGATCGCAGCGAAACTGTGCACACACACTCCCTGGATGCAGTGGTGGAAAGTAACTAAGTACATTTACTTAAGTACTGTACTTAAGTACAATTTTGAGGTATTTGTACTTTACTTGAGTATTTCCAATTCTTTTCCAAAACATACATTAACCACTTTAAACCTATTTTATACCTAGGCTATTTGAAAATAGCCGATCTACAAGCTCACAACGCGTCGTAGATGCGACGCGTTGTGAGCTTGTAGATCGTCTATTTTCAAATATTTAGTACTTTTACTTTTGGTACTTTAAGTACATTTTGATGCCAATACTTTTGTACTTTTACTCAAGTACATTTTTAATTCTGGACTTTTACTTGTAACAGAGTATTTTTATATTGCAGTATTGGTACTTTTACTTAAGTAAAGAATTTCAGTACTTTTTCCACCACTGCCTGGATGCCAATTCAGAACCTCTGCCCCAAATTCTTCTCATGGGCCTTTTATAGCGCCACCAGGAGGCTGATTTGTGCAAAACATATTTTTTGACAGTACTCCTACAGATTTTGTCCAAAAATCACGCAAATCGGTACACAGTATCTCTATAGTCATTGAACGAAACGGGTCTTTCAGATTTCTCATGTTCCATCCTGATTGGCTAAAAATGTCCATGCATCACAAATACAACAAAGGTCACTTTTTGTTGCAGAAACATGATTTATTTTCCCTTAATCAGGCATGCACAAATGGTCTTGTGAGTCATGTGACAATGATGAGGGTTTTAATATTTACCATTTGCGTGTAATTGCAAATGTGTTGGCACAGCCAATTTCTTATAAAAAAGTTCCATATATCATAAACTCAACATCCAATCATACCCAGATTGGAATCGCATGTTGAGGGGCCTCTATAGTGTACCTCCAAAACAGCTTTCACGTCTGCCCATAGGGGTCGCCAACCAGGTCTGGCAGAGATCTGTGCACCGAGTAGTGCATGTGCACTTTTATACTTACAGTGTAAAACTAGAACACAGCTGGAGATTAGCTGCTCGCAGACAGACACGGACATACGGACAGACGGACAAGGTGCAAAACTCTCAGCCTTCTCAGCCATGCATTTCTGCTTAATAAGATTAAAAGATGTTAATATAAGAATAATACAAATTCTCCTTATCTTTTCACTTTAAGCATAACATATTTTTTTTTGCAATGAGCAACTGTCAGAAAAACATGCTGGCATTGCTAAACGGAATTGATAAGCTCGGAGGTATACAATGTTGATTCTCTGAGTTAACGATTATGATTCTCAAATTATTAGGTTTGTGATTCCCCTCCCTACATAAAACACGAAAAAGGACTGTAAAGGCAAAGCAGCATTGAGATCCAACAGTTCAAAAAAGAACCGCAGGTTGACTGAAAACTGAGTACTGAACAACAAATTCATTATTGTTATTATTATTATTATTATTAATATTATTTTAAATTCAACTACAAAATAGCAGAAAGAGAAGAGAAGCAGTCATGTTACCTGTATGACAGCATCATCGCGGGAGATAACCAAAGCTCCTTGGGCCTGGCTGAGAAGCCAAAGGCAGACACATCCCCACAGCAGCACGACACTCCTCAACCCAGACATGACTAAACTCCACTAAACAATTGTCATGTACAATACACATAGACAGGAAAACATTTGTCCCTGGGTGCACTTTAACATTAGTGCAGCCGCAGTCATGCTGATGAGTATCAATGTCCACTGTGGGGGAGAGATCTGTCTAGGCAACTGTGTAAACTGCAAAGTGCACTCGCTTAGTGTCAATATTGAAAAAACATACACTGGATTTGTTTTTAATTCCAGTACTTAATTATTTTTTAAAGAAAGATGTTTATAGCACAATACACAAATATTACCAGATATACATAGTGGATATATTTGCAATATATCCACTATTTATTTATTTTCTTACTTACTTAGCAGGGACAATGCACATCAACATTTCAGTTTTCACATCAATATAAACGTGCCAGAGTTAAGTATAAGAGCTCATTGTCTCCGCCAGGCCGAAAGGCATGGCGAGAGAGTATGTTTTGCCCCCTGTCCGTCCGTCCGTGTGTCCGTGTGTCCTGTCCGTCCGTTACCAACTAATCTCCGACACCGTTGGCCTGGTCGCTGCGAAACTGTGCACGCACACTCCCTGGATGCCAATTCAAAACCTCTGCCCCACATTTTTCACATGGGCCTGTCATAGCGCCACCAGGAGGCCGATTTGTGCAAAACCCATTTTTTAATATTACTCCTACAGATTGTATCCAAACATCACACAAATCGGTACACAGTATCTCTATAGTCATGTGATCAACACGGATCTGTCCGATTTTCCATATTCCATCCTACTTGGCTAAGGTTGGCTCGCAAAGTTTGCAAGATTGGTCCGTTTTGAACAAAATGCCTCAAATCATGAACACACGCACATTCCCACTAAGCTGAGGAAGAACTGCCACTTGAACATTTTCAAATCAGCCTCATGGTGGCGCTATAACAGGCCGATTTGCATTTTTAACTATAACTGCACCGATCTGCGTGAACCTTTGCACACACACTCCCTAGAGCAGTGTCTATCAACCTTTTTTGTGCCAAGGCACACCTGGCATAGCCAAAAAATCCCAGGGCACACCTAGATATACGGTATCTATAATTATATATATATATACGGTATATCTATATACCGTATATATAGATATATACGGTATATAGCCGATTTTCACATTTCACAAAACGATACGATACGATATTGGGCACACAACTTCGATACGATTTCGATACGATACGCACTTTTTTATCATGAAAATATATGGGGGAGAAAAAAAGCAAATGCAAACAAATATTTCTGTTTTTGCATTATTCAGACATGCAAACTTGTAGCTTTTCAGCTTCCACTAGCCGTTTTGAATCCAAATAGGGCAATAGTGTGACACCTGACCCGAAAAAAAACAGCATGTTGTCACCATTTTCACCTTGGGGCTGTTTGCATGCCTGATTATTATTATTGTTTTTTTTTTTTAATCTTTTTTTTTTTCAAACCTCCTTCAAACGGCGCGGCACACCTCAGCAGTAGCCCCGGCCCAAAATTGGGACGTTTGCCAGGGTTGATATACACTGCCCTAGAGGCAAAGGAAAAACATCTGCCCTGCATTTTTCACATCTGCTTTTTACAGCGCCACCAGGAGGCCGACTTATGTAAAACACATTTTTGGATATTATTCCTTCAGATTCTGTCCAAAATTCACACAAATCGGTACACAGTATCTCCATAGTCATGTGATTCTGATGGATCTGTCCGATATTTCATATTCCATCCTAATTGGCTAACAGTGGCTTCCAAAGTTTGCAGGATTGGTCAATTTGCCTCAAAATGCCTCAAAACATTTGTACAATTTCCGTGAAATTTTGCACACACATTCCCACTAGGCCGAGGAAGAAATGCCCCACTTTTCACATTGGCCTGTTATAGCGCCACCAGCAGGTCTGATTTAGCAAAACACATTTTTGGAACAAAATACCTCAAATCATGAATGCAGTGTCCGATTGAAAGGCCTAAGAAGAAATGGCACCCTTATCACATTGGCCTATAGCGCCACCAGGAGGCCACAATAACCTACCTGACCTGGCGGAGACTTGTTTTAATCTGTAGTCCCTGAACAGGTTATTCAAATTGGTGGTCTTACTTAGCAGGGACAATGCACATCAACATTTCAGTTTTCACATCAATGTAAACGTGCCATAGTTAGGTATAAGAGATCATTTTAATCTGTAGTCCCTGAACAGGTTATTAAAATGTGTGGTCTAATAGCTATCAATACAAAACAATACAATACAACTGAACTAAGCTTAAGTACAAAAGACAAAACAATTACAATAATGTAAAGAAAAATGACAACAATAAAACATTGAGGTGATAATTATCCATGATTGCAAGTTTGGTTTGCTTTAAGCCATCTCTTAAGTTTGAATTTGAAAGTCAAGTAATTGGTGCCCTGCCTTAATTCGGTAGGAAGACTATTTCAGTGGTGGGAGGCTCTAACAGAGAAGTCCAAACGTACTAGGCCTGTATGGTACAATAAAGTGCCCTCTGGTAGTTGCCCTTGATGCTCTGCCACCACTGTCCTTCTGACCTATGAACTGACTTATAGTGGCGGATGTACAAAACCATTTAAAACCTTAAAATGAGACAAGCATCTACTAAATATCCAAAATTATCTAAGTTAAATAGATTGTACTTTTGAACTAATGGCAATGATGACAACTATTGGGCTTTCGGTCAAGTGTTTTTAATCTGTGTTTGTAAAGAGACTATATAGGTTTCAGAGTTGTCAGACTTGTTTGTGACCATTGTGAAACAGTATGTTGAGAAAAGATTATAGCATGCATGCTTCTGTTGCTAAGTATGCAACAGAAGTACCCTTCCTGTCAACGAAGCAGCATCCATATCATGTTTTGTCAAAGTTGACACGAGTCTCTGCAATAAGAGACAGGTTCATATTTTCCTCATTAAGATCTATAGGGTACTACGTGCCAGTCAGATATAGCTTATCTCCCTCCAATAGACAGAAGCTGAAGGAAAGAGTATTATTTACAATAGGACTTTTTGTTTGAAGAGTCCAATTTAAACATTCTAAACTCTAAAGTTTTTTGCTATGGTAAAAAAAAAATTGATTGTGGCAAGCATTTCATCACCGCCAATACACAACGCTTTTTCCCAAAATACTCTCAGAATTAAATATAATATTGTTTTAATAATGTAAAAACATATTGTAGCCTATACCATACATGTAGCTGCAAGCCTATGTGGGTTAAAGGCAGGGCAACAGATTTGAAATGCTGGATATTCAAATAATATGAAAAAGCTGTACTTATGTATTATAATTTGGAATTATCATAAACAATATGATCATTTTAAATGTTGGAAAAAAGGTGTTTGAACAGCAAAATTTGCCCTGCCTCAACATTCAATAATACCAAGTTGAGCAGTTTTGTGATGTCAGCAGTGGAAGAGGTTCATATAAACTCCCTATAAATAAAACAAATACAAGGATATATCATCTTAACCTTTTACGGCAGAGAGGCTTCCTGGGCATTGCAAACATATGGTATCTGGTTTTGAATGCTATTTTTCATCTGGGGTGGATGTTATTTTTTTTTAACTATATGGGACAAGTAGGCATCCTTTGCATAAACTCACTGCCACCCTGTGGTTGCAGCCTGCTATTTCAGGACAATATCAACTGGCCATTTACACAAGACCAGTTTACAGTATTAATTTGGACACTTATAACCAGAACATTTTGTATTAAATGTATCATTGTCTCCGCCAGGCCGAAAGGCATGGCGAGAGAGTATGTTTTTCCCCCTGTCCGTCCGTCCGTCCGTCCGTCCGTGTGTCCGTCCGTCCGTCTGTGACCAGCTAATCTCCGGCACCGTTGTCTTGATCGCAGCGAAACTGTGCACACACACTCCCTGGATGCAGTGGTGGAAAGTAACTAAGTACATTTACTTAAGTACTGTACTTAAGTACAATTTTGAGGTATTTGTACTTTACTTGAGTATTTCCAATACTTTTCCAAAACATACATTAACCACTTTAAACCTATTTTATACCTAGGCTATTTGAAAATAGCCGATCTACAAGCTCACAACGCGTCGTAGATGCGACGCGTTGTGAGCTTGTAGATCGTCTATTTTCAAATATTTAGTACTTTTACTTTTGGTACTTTAAGTACATTTTGATGCCAATACTTTTGTACTTTTACTCAAGTACATTTTTAATTCTGGACTTTTACTTGTAACAGAGTATTTTTATATTGCAGTATTGGTACTTTTACTTAAGTAAAGAATTTCAGTACTTTTTCCACCACTGCCTGGATGCCAATTCAGAACCTCTGCCCCAAATTCTTCTCATGGGCCTTTTATAGCGCCACCAGGAGGCTGATTTGTGCAAAACATATTTTTTGACAGTACTCCTACAGATTTTGTCCAAAAATCACGCAAATCGGTACACAGTATCTCTATAGTCATTGAACGAAACGGGTCTTTCAGATTTCTCATGTTCCATCCTGATTGGCTAAAAATGTCTTCCAAAGTTTGCAGGAGTGCTCCGTTTTGAACAAAATGCCTCAAATCATGAACACAGCATGCAATTTCCGTGAAATCTTGCACGCACATTCCCATTTTTTCAAATCAGGCTATAACAGGCCGATTCGGGTTTTTACCTATAATTGCACAGCACAAGAACTTTGTATGCACACTCCCTAGAGGTCAAGGAAAAACCTTTGCCCTGCATTTTTCACATCTGCCTTTTATAGCGCCACCAGGAGGCCGACTTATGTAAAACACATTATTTTATACTACTCCTTTCAATTTTATCCAAATTTCACGCAAATCGGTACACATGATCTCTATAGTCATGTGATCACGACGGATCTGTTTGATTTTTCATATTCCATACTGATTGGCTAAGATTGACATCTAAAGTTTGCATTATTGGCTTGTTTTGAACAAAATTCCGCAAATCATGAACGCACCGTCCGATTGCGGTCAAACTTTGCACGCACATTCACACAATGTTGAGGAACAAATGCCACCCCTTTAACATTGGCCTGTTATAGCGCCACCAGCAGGTCTAATTTAGCGAAACAAATGTTTTTAACAAAATGCCTCAAATCATGAATGCAGTCAGTGTCCGATTGTCGTGCAAGGCCTAAGAAGAAATGGCACCCTTTTCACGTTGGCCTATTATAGCGCCACCAGGAGGCCACAATAGCCTACCTGACCTGGCGGAGACCTGTGCTCCGAGGAGCACTTTTTCTAGTTACTATTTGAAATGAACTTGTGCTCAGACCTGTGATTTCACTGGAGCCTTTCCAAAATTAAAATGTCAGAGAACTGGACATGCACCAGTATTAATTTTGACAGCAAATTTTGATTTAGTTTTAGTCATAGTCTTTTGAATACAATTTAATTTAGTTTAATTTAATTTAGATCATTGATCTATGTCCATCACCTAGTTACTGTACATTGGATGTGGGGATCTCCTTTATCCTGGCCAACATCCCTCAGAACTGCAGTGTGGTCTACCGTGATGGGACTCCATCTTCCTTTGGTGTTTGGTGTTTCCCAGGTGGCGCCTAAATCCTAACCTTTAACTTTACAAAAACTAACCTTTACTAAACCTAACCTTAACCCTAAACACAACCTCACAGAAACTATGCCTACACCTAACCTCAAAACCACGTCCACCTGGGCGAAACACAGTGAAAAGAGAGAGTCCGCTGCCTTGACGAGCTTCCCCACACAACGGAAGCATTCCTGGGTCACATAGTCAGCAGAGAAGAGGTCATCAGTGACACAGCCACAGTGACCAATGTATGGGACTAGTAGGTTCCACTGAACTAGGAAGAGCTGCAGAGTTTCCAGGACTTAGCGTCCTCATTCTCCCTATCATTGCTTTGTCCAGGACACCAGCCCTCTGCATCACCTGAAGCACAAGGGATAGTGGGTCCTTTGACCGGCTGTGGAGAGCACTCACTGAGGCCCCCATCCTGATACTGTATACCTGTGTATGGCCCAACCAACCAAGCAAGCCATTCATTGTGGACACTGACACCGGTGACGTGAGCCTGGTTGGAGTGCTGTCCAAGGAATAGGGGGTTCCTGCAGAGCCAGAGATTGCACTACTACTAGAACTGCATTTCTAGAACCTATACCCAAAACTGAGCCTAAACCTAACCTTAACCCTTGACCCCCTAACCCCAACTCTAAATCAAGGCTCAAAGTGCAGCTCTGCAGGAACCCGGTAATG
>NC_137612.1:10995959-11230959 GCF_963280865.1 Gymnoscopelus braueri | reverse complement strand
ACACACACACACACACACACATACTAACCTACTAACCCGGGGTGATCGGGCCTTCGCTGCCCGGGCAGCTGTGGAACGCACTGCCGTTGCAGCTGTAACTTTGTTTGAAAAGGTGCTATACAAATAAAATGCATTATCATTATCATTATCATGTGTTTACGCATACACAGCTACAATACATAAAGCTCACCTGAAGGGTTCAGAGTCCAAAGACCAAAATTGTTGCATTGCACACATTTATCATGCTGCTACATGATCTCTAATTTCTCAACGCAAAATCAGACAACCCAGTGTGAGGACACTAGGACCCCGCAGCGTCAACAGGCACGGTCCTTTTTTTTCTCCTCTCTATCTGCCTCCTGCTCCATCTCTGCAGTCACTGTGTGAGAGTGCAAGGGAGCAGAGAGAGTGAGCTTATGTGTGTGTCTGTGCAAGCATTTACATCAGCAACGCAAAGGGAGACACCATTTTCTCTCTCTCTCTCTCTCTCTCTCTCTCTCTCTCTCTCTCTCTCTCTCTCTCTCTCTCTTTCTCCCTCTGTCTCACTCCCTCTCTCAATGAATGTACCACTGCCAAAGCTATAGTCACCTGGAAAGACGAAGGCGGAAGACAGCCAAAGGAATGGGGAAGGGAGCAGGCTGTTACCTCAGCACCATTCACAAGGTACAGTGACTGATGCCTTGATGGGGGGGGGGGGGGTGGGGGGGTAAGCAGGTTGTGCATCCTCAAAGACCAAAGCAGCTGACAGCAGCATGAGGAGAGACTCTGGTCTAAAAATACAATGACTCCTCTGTCTAGTTCTGTTTTGCTTTCTCATTTGTTCCTTCTCTTGGGTCATGTCTAAATTCTGATCTTTCTCTATCTCTCTGTCTTTCTACCCTTCTTATATATTATGCTGATTTTAATTAATGGACCTTGTGGCCTAATAGTATACAGTGTGGTGTTATAGTATAATATAATATCGTGCTTTGGCATAGCTCCTGTACATTGCGCGTAGTAAATGAATGAATGATGGATAGATAGATGGCTAAATGAGGAGGCGTAAGACATGGCCAATTTACACAGCATGATCCTCAGTGTTAATTTAACTCTAAGAGTGTAAAACTGTACCCAAACAGACCCTTACTTGTACCATTTGGGTCTACATTATGGATTTTTACTGTGTGTTCAGGAGAGATAGACCCCCCCAACCCAATCTGTGACTTAGAGATGGAAGGATCACTCATCATTGAGGGCAAACATTAGCAAGTGATCAGGGAAACTACAGCTTGACTCAGAATTAGTCTGATAGCACAAAGACCATCCTGTGTGTTTTCTCATGGTTAGCATGGCAGGAAAGCATTTATTGAAGTAAACAGGCAGATCACCTCGATTTAATGTACAGTCACCAGTAACCCACGTCTGTTTGTTGTCTGTCTGCTAGACCGACCCACTGTTAATATGTAACCTATGAATTCCCATAACCTCCCTATTTGACATTTAAAAACCAGGGTATAAACTGACTTTAAGTAGTTAGGCCTTTTTTAGCTGAAACGTGTTAGCAAACTGTACTATAGCTCTTATGATGCATATATGTACACAGTACATATACTGTGTGCAATGTCCACTCACACATTGCATACTGGATCCACAGGCACATGTTTTGATGTTTTTGCTCTAGTTTTCTGATAATAATTCGTCATACATATTCAACACAGACATAGGGTACAGTTTACTATCATTTCACCTACAGTATGTAACTGTATAGACGGATTAGTTTGCATTAATGCACTTGACAGGATGTGTGCATGAAAGGAAAGTTAGGAAACCACCACCACCCTACCCTATTCACCCTTATGTTCCTGATGAAGGAACAGGCTGTTTATGGTACTGTGGTTCTCAAAGTAGGGCGCAGGGACCCTTGAGGGGTTCCAAATGGACCTTTACAGGTCTGTAACTCTGAGAGTTATGTCCTTGAGTTTGAGAACCACCGGTGTAGACTCTCCTGGTACACATAGAGTACCAGCTACGTCTTTTCATCTGACAGTGATGAGTTTTTACCCACCCTCCCCTGCCGGCTTACCACCCATGAACACAGCCAATTGGCTCTGGGATCTGTGGTCCCAGGCAGAGCCGTTGAAGAGAGAGTTACGTCACTAGCATAGACTCCCGTTGTAAGAATGGAATGCGGAAATGCTCTGTCTATCTCAATGAGGAAGTTCCAATGTTTGGAACTACAGCCCATAGCAGCCCGCTTTGCAACGGGATCAAAGCGTGACGGAACTCTCTCTTATACGGCTCTGGTCCCAGGTTTCCAGAAAGTGGCATAACGGACCGGTACCCATTTCCTGTTCCGGTTCATTTTCCCATCGCTTCGTTTGATCGGCTCAGCAGCAGATTTAAACTGGAAACAATTATGACACGTTAATTTGTGTTTCCGGTTCAAAACTGCTGCCATGTATATATATAGCTTTTATATCTTTTTTCCCCCCAATTTTTTTGTTGTTGTAAAATAATCATTTCAATATTCATGTCTGGTGTTTTGTTATTTTATCACTGAGAATGTCTATGACATGAACGCACACAGCTACAGTGTGGATTTTTCATTTTAGATTAGTTTTAGTTCGTTTTGAATTTCTCTTTTTCTAATTCAGTTAGTTTTAATTAGTTTCTAGAGCGGATTTGCACATTTTTATTAGTTTATGCTAATAGTTTTAGTTAGTTTTTATTAGTTTTACTTTAGTTATACTCACTACCCTTTTCAACCCTTCACCAAATAAGCAAATAAGTCAGGTGCAGGATTGAAAAGGGCCAGAGTAAGTATTGTGTAATAAAAACTCAAGAAAAGATAGCATTTAAAAAAAAAATGAATCAGTTACAGATTAAGCTGCCCTAAAGCTAAGGGCATTTTGTCTATCATTTCAGTTCGTTTTAGTTATTGTTTTGTAAACACACAATACAGTTTCAGTTAGTTATCTTTATTTTGTTATTCCAGTTTTCTTTTTTTTCAACGAAAATGTTTTTACAAATTTAGTTTTTTCGCAAGTTTTTGTTAACTAAAATAACCTTGGTACAGTAACACACAGCATTTTGCACTTTGCCTTTCATCTCTTTCTCCTTTTGTCTCAGGGCAGGCCTTCACTTATGATGATGACGTTCTTGTGACACAGGACACGGATCACAAAGTCGGACCCTTGCGCTGACTATCGGCCTTCTTACCGCAGGGAAGTCTTCAAGACTCATCCTCCTGCCTCTCGTGTCTGGGTCGCGACCCCTGACTGTGAAGGATGGGTGATGGGCCTGTGACTGACCCCGCTAGCCTGCGTCGTCCCGTCCTTCAATGGAGCCAATGTGGAACTCCTCCCGGCCACCTCCGCAGCCCACGTCCAACATGTCCGCCTCCTCCTCCTCCCTGCCCGAGGGCTGGGCCATGACCCAGTCGTTAGCCTTGCTGGCCATGCTACTCATGGACCTGCTGGCGGTGGTGGGCAACGTGGCCGTCATGGCGGTCATCGCCAAGGCCCCGCAGCTCCATAAGTTTGCCTTTGTCTTCCACCTGTGCGTGGTGGACTTGCTGGCGGCGCTGTTTCTGATGCCCCTCGGCATGCTCTCAAGCCGGGCATTCTTCGGGGAGGCCCTCTGCCGGAGTTACCTCTTCCTCAGCGTGTGCCTGGTCAGCGCCGCCATCCTGTCCATCTCGGCGATCAACGTGGAGCGTTATTACTACATAATACACCCCATGCGCTACGAGGTGAAGATGACCATGGGTCTGGTGGTTTCGGTGCTGGTGGGGATATGGGTCAAGGCCTTGGCTATGTCTGCTCTGCCACTGTTGGCCTGGTTTCTTCAGGGTGGGAGGACTAATCTTCTGGCGGGTGGTGGAGTTGGGGTTGGGGTCGGAGGAGGTGGAGGAGGAGGAGGAGGTGGAGGAGGGGGAGGCGGAGGAGGCGCAGTTCCATCTCCTCCTGCTCAGGGTCACAGGCGCTGCTCGCTGCACTGGACAGGGGGGGGGTCAAACCGCATGACATTCATGGTCCTCTTTACCCTGTTGTACTTTCTGTGCCCGTTGCTGGTCATTCTGGTCGTCTACTGCAACATGTTCAAGGTGGCGCGGGTCGCAGCCATGCACCACGGTCCCCTGCCCACCTGGATGGACACGCCGCGGCGCCAGCGCTCAGAGTCACTCAGCAGCCGTTCGACCATGGTGACCAGCTCTGGGACGGGCACCGGGACAGGGCGTGTGACCCCTCAGCGCCCCTTCGGAGGGGGGAAGGCCGCGGCCGTTCTAGCCGCGATAGGAGGGCAGTTCCTCTGTTGCTGGCTGCCATATTTCTCCTTCCACCTCTACTCGGCGCTGGCCGCCAGCCCTCCGGCCATGCTGGCGCCTCTGGAGGAGGTGGTCACTTGGATCGGCTACTTCTGCTTCACCTCCAATCCGTTCTTCTACGGCTGCCTCAACAGGCAGATCCGTGAGGAGCTGGGAAAGCATCTCCCTTGCCTGTTTCGACGAGCGAGGGAGGAGGACAGGCTGCCCAGCCGTGAAGGGTCCATAGAAGAGAATTTCCTCCAGTTTCTTCAGGGCACTGGCTGCAACCTAGAGCCTCAAGGAGGCTCACACAGCACCTCCAGTCCCAAGGGGGAAGCCTGCTGCCCTATACCACCCCCGACATCACAAGCCGTGCCGGTTGATTTCCGTATACCTGGACAAATTGCTGAGGAAACATCAGAGTTTCTTGAGAATGACCAGATAAAGACAAATAACCATATAATTACAGAGAGCTAAGGTTTCCAAGTCTTTATTTTCTGAAGAAAATTATAATGATAATAAATATAGCTAATTTTATCCTATTCAGATTTACTATGTTTCAGGGGTTGATTCAGTAAGAACATGTACTGTATGTTTCTTTCTCTCAATATGTTGAAAGTTATCCAGTAATATTGATGATTTAATTGGTGAAGTATTTTATTTGTTGCATTTGCAACAGTGCACTTTGCAATTTTCATCTGGCTTTAACCTCTGAAACCCTAGCTTCCCTATTCTACGGGTGATGAACATTCAGCTAAAATAGCTGATTGCGATGCGACGCGTTGTGAACTTGTATATCTGCTGTTTTAGCCTGATATTTTGTGTGGAGGGAAATACTATGTATCTACTATAGTGCCTTGGGGGATCCCGGTCAACTAAGTATAGGGTTTAAGTGGTTAAAACAGTTGATAACGTTTCTTGCAGTTGTCGGAGATGTATTTAGAGATGTATTTGCAAATCAAACAGGAAATTTATGTTCGATAAGTTTGCTAAAATTGCTATTTTGGTCTTTAATGTAATCTCTCAGTACTGTATCCAAATAACTCATCAGTGGATTAATATACATTTTTGTTTAGTTCAAATTGTTAAGATCAAAGTAAATTTATACTGTATGTGTGATTCTACAAAGTAAATCGAATGGAATGATATGTTTCCTGAACATTTTGAATCTCAAATTAGCAAGCATGTACATCAAGCTGACTCTAAACACTTTCAGTGGATGCTGACATTCATGACATTTTTTATTCATGAAAGACAAAATGTTTCCAAATACTCACAGGTTGCCATTGACAAATGAGCTATGCTTGAGGCTCAAGCAAACAATTACTTTTTATAATTTGCAGATATGAGTGGGTAAAACTGCAACATATAATACATATTAAATGCTGTAATGTCAAAGATATCGGCATTAACAACAGTTAAAAGAAAAGAAAATCACTGTTGTCTGGCCTGATAACATTGACATTTTTTGGACCTTGCATTTATAGAGAGATATCCCATGGCACTGTAAAATGTAATAAGTATGACTTTACTTCAGAAAAATGCGGAAACATGATTGCCTCAAAATTAAAGGATTTGAATTTGTTTGAGCTTAAAAGTACCATGTTTAGGCAACTCAGGTCATTGTATAGTTAACTCAAAATCATTAATTAGGTTGACAATCAAATCTTTCAACTATGTGTTAAGGTGCAACTTGCAGGTTGTATTTTTGTACAATAAACAATGTGGACAAGGCCAAATGTGACTTTCATGAAGAGAGTTTTTATTTTGTATGAGAACTGAGCAAGTTTGAGTGTTTTTAATTGAACATTTCAGGGTTGAGTTATGGCAGAGTAGGTTTTAACCTGCAAATTCAACTTTAAGCTGTTGAAATGAAGAGAAAGGAAAACTGAATGAGATTTGTTAACACATGATTTCTTTGAATTTGGGTTCTCTTTTGCATGTTGTCAAACTTGAAACTTGATACTCAAAAATGTTGGCCATTTTGCCAAATTAAAACTATTAATCTTAATATGTAGACAACTGCAATGAAAATGCGTTATGTTGGGATGCCAGTGTAAAATGATATTGATCAATTTACTTAAAATACATACTGTATATACTGGCCATAACTCATTCCTGCTTACTTTGATGACTACTAAGTTAAGAAAACTTTCTGGTGAGGAAAGTAATGAAACTAATCTTTTAAGTAACTTTTACATAAAAGATTACACATGCAATTATATGTGCAGTTGGCCACTGAAGACCTTTCAGACATGCTTTCAGTGAGGCCCAACAGGAAGAAAGCATTTCTGAGCCAAGTCATGTGAACGTAGGTTGCAGCTACATACTGTAGCAAAATTAGGCAAGAATGTAATTCTGTATCAACTAAACAAAACATTGGTGTTATAGTTTTTACAGTAATGAAGTGGGACTACTGTATGGGAGATGCAACCTGAACAGTGAAATGAGTAAAGATCTTAAACATGCAGTTTAACGCCTTAGAAGTAACATACAGTGGGATTTTGAGTTTAGATGATCAATTGTTCAGATAAAAAAAGGTGAGAGGATGTTATTAGGATGCTGTGATTTAAGTAAACAATGACTTCCATTGTATTGCATCAAAACTACTGTTTTGATGCAATATTTTTGGTTGAAACTTCAGTGAAAATGATGCTGCAATAAAGGTTAAATCAATGTTTGTAAAACATTCATTTTGGATGCATATTCATAATATTGTCTATGGCATTGCTGTGTAGGCAGGACCACTGACAAAGGGACATACCAATATTAATATCATATCATTAAAAACAACCTATGAAAATGTAGTTTTAAAGTGTTTTTTTAAAGAACTTTATGAATAATCTGTGAATAATTCTTCCTCTTTAATGTAGGCCTAATATGCTTAGTGATACCCTCCCTCATTTGAAACCTTTCGAAAGATGCAGTTCAAACACTTTGACCCAAAGTTGACATTTAAACTTCAAGAACCACAAGCAGTAGTCTGACATTCATCTTAAAGAAGTTAAAATTATGACATCAAGGGCTGTGGTAGACAGAAAGACAAATATGTACACACACACACACACACACACACACACACACACACACACACACACACACACACACACACATACATACACACACACACACACACACACACACACACACACACACACACACACACACACACACACACACACACACACACACACAGATCGATAGATCGATCGATAGATAGATAGATAGATAGATAGATAGATAGATGGATGGATCTCTTTCTTAATACTGCTGCAATTCTTGATTCTTATTTTTTGCTTGTTGTAAACTGTATAATGTTTATTATTTTAGCATTATTATTGTTAGTACTATTATTATTATTATTATTATTAATAATTCTACTGCAATATCTGAGGAACACAAATGATATAACTGTGCACAAGATGTAATATTAACCTTGAACCGTAATGTTTATATATATATATATACACACAAAATGAAATTAACTTCAAACAGCCTTATTATTCTGCCACTGTTAAACACTGTCTTTCAGTTGAGCACAACAGGCCTCACACCTCAGCAGTGGACGACCAGTCAACCCGCCCCCAGCTTCTCCAGGCTCTGCCATCCCCATGGCAACTTATACCGAATGACATTTCACAATACTGTTGTAGTAGGTGGTAGGAGGGGTTTGTTCTTTTAGGGACACATAAAGATGCCCTTATCATTACTTCTCAGCAATTCTGGCTGTACAGGGCCATAGTGCAGCCCACACCTCTTTCTTCAATATCACCAGGGTTTGTATATAGGCTGCCGGCAGCATGCAATCTGTTACAGATGATCTGCTGATGATTGCCATAAGGTAATTGAATGATTGATGGTTTACTTGGATCTCAGCCCTATTCGGCTAGTCTTCCAACAGTACATAGCAGGAAAAAATACATACGTTAAACACATTCACAAACGTTGATGGAATAATACACACAGCACATCTTATACGGATAATAATGCTTACATGCCATACATAGTCATTCAATCTTACAGTTACAATACTTCCACACCAACATACCACGCATAAAAGATCCTCAATTCAGATTACCTCATATTCTGGTATGCCATTGACTTTAAAACTACATAGCACTGTCAATACAAATACTAATTACAGAAATATACAAATATTAGAACGCACATTTTACCATGTTTTCCAAGCACCATTACCAATACCTACACTTTTATAGAATTACCTATATACCCACAATTAAATCGTATACGGTACACAGTCATACTGAGCATAGGTTTAATTCCAATGTTCTTTAAAAATGCCTTTTGTTTAGTTTAACTTATTTTTTATACGCTCCTATAGATTAGGTAAACTAATCCACAGCTTGACAGCATGAGAAGAAGCCTTTTTTTCTTTTTCTTTTTTATACCAGTTACAGTATACTGGGTAGTACACAATCACTGTGTTTGCTGCTCTTGTGTTAACTAAAAGTCTGCTTTTCAACAGTGTTGGCCTCCTTTTGCCATGCAAGTTATAAAATAAATGGAAAACATGACCATCATGCCAGTATTTTATGTCTCTCTTCGGTGCTGGACAATTATTTCAAATTTTCTGTACTTTTACTTCTACTCCACTACATCTCAAAGGCAAATATTGTACTTTTACTCCACTACAATTATCTGAAAACTTTAGTTACTAGCTACTTTGTAGATTTTGATTATTATTACAAAACATACATTACCCACTTCAGCCCTACTGTATATACATTTCGGCCATTTGAAAATAGCCGATCTACAAGCTCACAATGCGTTGCCATGCGACGCATTGTGAGCTTGTAGATCGGCTATTTTCAAAAGATTGTTATACATTTGAAAACTTGTGAAATGGGACATTCTGCATAATGAGCACTTTCTACTTTTGGTACTTTAAGTACATTTTGATACCAATACTTTTGTACTTTTACTCAAGTGAATGTTGAATTCCGGACTTTTACTTGTAACAGATTATTTCTACATTGCAGTATTGATACTTTTACTTAAGTAAAAAATGTGAGTACTTTTTCCACCACTGTCCGTGATGCAGCTGTCAATGTAGGAGTCGTCAGAGAACTTCTACAGGTGGCACGTTCTTGAGTTGAAGCGGAATGTCAGAGATTCAGAAAGTGAACAGGAAAGGTGAAGCTGACAGAAATAAATATGAAAAAGTAATTGCATATATTCATAACTTCCAAAAATAATTAATTAGGCCATGTTATGGAACAAAAAACAACATTTTGGCAGCAAAACTGCTTTCTTCTGGGGTCAAGATGGTCAACATGCCTCTAGGTGGCACCATTGTCACAGTCATGGGTTACAATATGTTTGCTGTGAAGAAAATAACTATATATAGGCTATGCTTAAATGTTGCCTTCATAGTACACCTATAGGCAATATTCAAGTAAAATATCTTAAATAACCATTAGAATTGTCTGCAATTATTGTTGTATATATCAGCAATTTGTAGATATAATATAACAGTTTAAACTGATTCTGATAGCTCACTGGAGAAATGTGTCCCTGTGCTCTAGAAGGATATATATAGTATTAATAATTTACACTACTAGGTGCAGTCACAGTGCAATGCATCTTGTTTTAAAGAGTATAGATATAATATAACAATTAAACTGATTCTGATAGCTCACTGCATGTGCTCTAGATGTAGAAGAATGTAATATTAATAATTTACTCAAGGTGCAGTCACAGTGAAATGCATCTTCAGAGTCACTGGCACTCTGGCAGAAAGGATGGACTATGACCCCCCTCTCTCTCTCTCTCTCTCTCTCTCTCTCTCTCTCTCTCTCTCTCTCTCTCTCTCTCTCTCTGCGTGCGTGCGTGCGTGCGTGCGTGCGTGCGTGGACCCATAGAGAGAGAGAGAGAGAGAGAGAGAGAGAGAGAGAGAGAGAGAGAGAGAGAGAGAGAGAGAGAGAGAGAGAGAGAGAGAGTACCGTCACGCTTTGATCATATGGGCTGTAGTTCCAAACATTGGAACTTTACCATTGAGATAGACAGAGCATTTCCGCATTCGATTCTTGCTAAGGGAGTCTACGCTAGTGTCGTCACTCTCATAGATCACAGCCTGCTGCTGCATCATCATTAGGGGGCGGTCCTAACTCTATGGGGCGGTACCTTCAAGTTTTCCACTTCCACATTATTATCTCCTCTCTCAGATAAACAGACAGACAGTACAAACAAAGTAAGTTCTTGTCTCTAAATAAAACCACACGGAGCTGAGCCAGCAGACACAACAACACATCCTGTTACAAAACTTATTGGAAATAAAGGTGACATTACACGTTAGCTATTCTTGTTTTCTAGTTATTTCAAATATTACATAACATATTATTATATTGCCTATTACGATATCTAAACGATACAGTTAGGCATGTTAGGTAACACTGGGTCAGATAGCGCTATCTACACTAACCGTCGTTAGTTGCCTATTATATAAAAACGTTAGATATTAAATGGATATAGTGGTGCTGTTATTGCAGTAGAATCATATGGGCTTTTGCTGCTATTTCTCAAATAAATTGTGAGAAAATGCCCCATAATATGCTATTATATTGTGGAATATTTGTGTGGAATAATAAGCTTCCACTGGAAATGAGACAGACAGTGTCCACCTTTAAAACTATTTTAAAAACTCATTTTACACAATGGCTTTTAACTAGAGGAATGGACAGCTAGATTTTGCTTTCATTCCTAATTTTCATTTATTGCCCATTATTGCTTGATTGCATATATTTTGCTAGTTTGCTGTTTTTATGTCTGTGAAGCACTTACAAATGAAGATTATTATTATTATTTATTATATATCGCCTTTAACTTACTTCTATGCTTTTCTGCAGACATACAGATCAAGTGATATCTACAGGTAGCCTTTACCATAAGCCCCCACCCGCCCCCCAGACTCCTCAGTAATGGCAAGCAGCAAAGAAGATGGTAAGTGAACATCCAAATGTGACAGTTTATCTTACTGTTTGCAGCCCACCACACATACACGTCATTACCTACCAAGTACAGCTGAAATTCTTGGATTTTCAGTGATTAAACTTGACAGACAGATGAGCGGGTTCCTAAGTCACCCCCAGCGACATCAATGCCAATCCTTCTTTTTAGACCATATGTTTTGCTAGTCTTACTGTGCAGGTCTCTAGGAATGTTGAAGAGAAACAATTCAGCAGCAAATGAACCTTAAAATTATTGCAGCCAGGTATCATCTTGTGCAAAAGCCTCTAATTCTTTATGGATTTTTGGCTGATCATCTCTTGTCCAAAAATCACAAATTTGGCAAGATATGCGAAGTACCTACAGTAAGTCTAAGTACCCGTATATTCCGCATTGTTCAATAAAAAGCATTTTAATCCGATACGGGTACTTAGACCCGGGCATTTTAACTTGTTACATCCGTGGCCGTGGGGTAAGCACTTTATATTTGAAATCTGAACGTTTATGTAGATGTAAGGGTTGTAAATGGAGACATTTCCAAAACCTGGAACAAGTTGCGCCATGACGCTTGTGACTGACGAGCGTCATGTGAACCATGGCTAGGGCCTGGAGCACTACATGAAATGGCTTACATGTACGTTTTCCTGCAGAACATTAAGTTCAAAAGTCCCTCAGCTCTCAGTGCAGAGAAAGCATTGAACAAGCCAGCACATGTGGTGTACAGCTGCATAATCTATAGTGCAGAATATACTGTATCTTGACCCATATTTTAGCAACCCATGTACCCTGAGTATATAGTCTCCCATCAGATCACTCATATTTGGTTCCAGACTCTGTGAATGTTTACCATATCTCTTTACCATTGTTTTGCACCTGCCACGCTTCATATTTGTTTGAGCAGAGCAGGCATCTCTCACCCTCTCTAGGACAAATTATAAAACATAAGTTGAACACAGTGCTTTGATGTAGTGTCTGTCAGATATAATATACATGTGTTTCCCAACAGGCAGTGCCACTTGACTACATTATGTCCAATACAGGAAACTTGGAAATGGATGCAGCACAAATTGGCAGAGATGTGATGTAATTACAACTTGGCACTTTGTTAAATAACAGAAAATGCGCTGGTAGTTTGGTGGCATAATGAGTTTCTTGCATGTGTCTCTCTGACTCTCACTCTCACTCTTTAAATACAGACACTTTAGTGTAGTGTAAGGGTGTACATAACAGGGATGGGTATCATTCATAAGATTTGTATACTTATACCGTGACTTTCGATACTGGTTTCACAATTATACTTTTTTTTCCGATACCAATAAAATAAATTATTCACATGAAATATGAACTGTTTACCATATTTCAATTGAAGAAAAGTACAAACAGCATCTGCTGACAGACCCGGATATTTATTCAACAAAAGGCAATATATTTAACGTCATCTGATTACATACAGAATACAGTACTGGCAGAAGAAGCGTCCCCTTATGCTGCAGTACTGCTCTGCTCTGCCCACCCCCTTCTATTGCGAAGACAGTGGATGCACCGGGCGAACGTACTCAAATCTCATGGGGAGTTGACTTGAGTGTCTTATGCTTGGTATTAGGGGTCGAAATGGGGAAAATGGTGATGCAGATGTAGCCCAAATTTAATACAAATTTATTTAGTGATGTGTTGTTACTTGCTAAAATCACAGTCAACATAGTGCTGCCCTCAGTAATCTCAGATGAGGGGGAATCCGGTGGTGGAGATTTTAAACTGCCTCATTCGATTACATTTTTTACCCATGCACATGTACTGCATAAGCATATAACGTGCACCGTATGTACATATTTAGACATTTTTACATATCCGACCTGTTTTTCTTTCACTATTTTGTTTCCCCAAACTGCAAATGATTGTAGCTTGCATGACAAATCATTCACCCCACATTTTTTTTTTTTACACCTGTAAACCCATGATGTGACAATTTGAGTTGAGTTGAGTTTGAAGGAGGCTCTGTACATTAGGCGGACTTGAATGAGGAAGATACAGTAGCTATAGCTACACAGAGCAACTTTCTGTGCTTTATTAAAGTGTTTCATCATATTCCTTTTGGCGTACAGTGTATCGCAGTGCGCACTATTGTGCGCATGGAGCCAGAAAAATAGAGACACAAGTTTTGATCGAATTCTTGCCACAAAGATAGTTAGTCAAGCCTCTCAAAATACAACACACGCATATGTGAGCCCTATCCCTGGGTGCAACACAGTCTTTTTCCTGCATGCCTCTATGACATTCAACTTCACTAGATCATGGTACAAGCATGCCTATTGTCGCACTGACGCTGATGACATGGTATCTACATTTGGTACAGAATGACGAGGCATTTTTCGGCACAAGATGGTGCTTTAACTTATTAAAAGTACTGCCATAAAAGTAGCAAAGTTCGGTACCCCACCCAGGTACGGTATATTTGTGTTCATGCAGCAATGCTGGTTTAACATTGTGCGTGTCTGTGATTGGTTAGTTCCGGGTCATAGCCCTGACGGGACGCTTATCCCATAGCCTGGAGGGATGATTACTCTGCGTCTGTGTCAAATTACAGATGGTGGTCATTGAAGCATTAGAAAAAATATTTGTTTTTGTCTATAGTGGAATGTGTGTGGGGTGGGGGATGCATGGGGGTTATATTTACTTGTTACATTTCCCATTGGCTAGCATTAGGCTATTTCAAAGAGCTTTTTGCTGTGGCCTCTGCAAACAAAAATGCAGAATCCCTGAGCTTTGCACTGAGGGAATGAAAAAAAAAGACTAGCCAAGCAGCTAGCAGTGTCCACAGTTTAGTCTCATTTTTAGCAAAAGGGTGTGCAGGCAGAAAGCCTGACCAGACAGCAGAGGTACAGATTCACAGAAGACGGTCTAAGAATTGCTGTCTTGGTAAGAGCCTTTAAATGGTCCATGATTAGTTTTTTAGCGTTATGGTTTAGGTATAAATAAGGGGGCATGGTTTTCCCTCAATAAAAAGTAGGCCTCTGTTTTTCCTAACCGTGTTGTTGCTGCTTCACAGAGGGTACATCCATCGTCGGCTTGCTCATGAAAACTGGGTCAGATTCATTGTAATGTTGTTGTACAGCATCTACAACCTTTTTTATACTTAACTACTAATACTGTAGATCAGCTCTTACCGGTTTTAATTCGTTTTTGCACCGGATGCTATTCGTCCAGTGCGGGAAAATGTTATACCATTATATCTACCCAAGACTGGGGCTATGTTTAATCAATCAATGTTTAAATTGCGTGTTCAAAATAATTTCCCACTTTCCACAATCCTATTATTTCATCGTTGTTGTATTTGGTTTTGTCTCTGAGGATGTAATCCCGTGCTATTGTTATGGCAAGTTTTGCTACTGAGTCTGGTAGCATGCTGAACTTTTTAAAAACGAGTACATTCCTGCACTTCCAGATTGCCTCTTTTATATGCAGTTAATTGCTGCCCACCATCTTGCCCATTTCTCACACTCTTTAGAGTGTGTGTTCATTAGTTGTGCACACACGTAACTAATCTCGGAAATATCGGGACCAACCAGTACCAATCATTTCATGCAGTCACTGCCAGTATTCCACAGAAGGCAATCGGCCTCATGGTTGTGCTGCACCAGGATGCTTTACATTTTTGCCTTTAACTACTGTATTGAACCACAAATTCCCCTGGATTCTTGGATCGTGGTTCAACTCCTGAACTCCCTAAGGCCACTCCCATTTCCGCCAATTTAGCATTTTTTTATGAGACGTCAAGTAAACATCATTTTAAATTCATCATACAGCAGCTTCTAGACAGTGTTCAGTCTGGCCAATATTATTTTCCCTCAAATGTGGTCTACTTTCAGACCACTAGATGGCAAAATGTGCTCAAATAGTCTGTACTCTGCAGATTCTTCACATAGAGTCTACTCTACTATGTGAATGAAAATATGAGAATGAGAATACCAATATTCACTGTAATAAATCAGACTAGAACAGTTCTGCTCAGACTTTGACTTTATCTTTCAGTTCATGGGACTGAAGGCTGTCTCTTAAAGTGACCAAGAGCCCCATACTCTGGCCCTCATGTGTTTAGGGCTGTCAAGATAACACATTTAAGTTGACGATTAATTGTCACACTAATAATTGCGATTAACGATTTAATCGTGTTTTTGGCATTGACCATTGGAACATATTAATCAAAAATAAATTTATGTTTGCCTTTTAGGCTTCGTAATCAAAAATTGCACAGGGAAGATAACTGGTCAAATAACTGTTAAGAATACATTTCTGACTTTTATTAATGTTATACAAAAAAAAGGTAAAAATAGCTGAAATAGCTGATCTACAAGCTTACAACACGTCACAAAGTAACACGTTGTAAGCTTGTAGATCAGCTATTTCTGCTTTTTTTTATGTATGAACATTTTTCAACATGGAAACGATTATGACTAAATAACTGTGATTATCTCAAATAATTGCGATTAGACGATTATGTAATAATTGTGACAGGCCTACATGTTTTACCACTTATTCATGTAGGGCGGCTATTGGCTAAGCAAGACTGACTTACTGACTTTTATACTATACATAAATATCTCATTCAAAGCAGCAGTGAGCACAGTCAAATTCGGAATAAAATCAAATGAACAAATAGTGTTGCTTTATTTTATTTATGTCTTCAGGATCACCCCATTTTGGGAAGCCAACATACTACTTACACCATGAATGCGAATAAGAGGCCCTAAGCATAGGGACCACGATAGAGGAAGTTGGACACAGACGTCTGGGTTACACAGATGGCTTTCCTGGGTATCTGCTGTAACTATTTATAATACATAAATGTCAGGCATAAAGGATTTCACTTCCCTGCGTGCACTGTGTCTTGGTTGCCTGTTCATTCTCTCCAGAGATTTTTCCGGAAGAGATTTAAGAGAGACGGGGAGACCGTTACTGAACAAACACTCTATAGCAATGACTGCTATCAGAATATCTTTAGTTTTAACAGCTGTCCACTTGAATGTAGATTCTCTGTTTGTTTGTTTGTTTGTTTGTTTGTTTGTTTGATTGATTGATTGAATACTTTATTAACTGTTTGCAACAACCCGATCTCCAGAGATTACCGTAACATTGCACGGAACGAGTGCACTTCATTCCGTGGATAGCCGCCTCGGAACTCCCGAATTGCGTGCATATGGTACGGCGCTCCCTTTGTGACAAAACCATTTCGGAGGCGCGCAGTCACAGGCGAACTGTCACCCCGTGAAGGACCACCGAGGGAGCTAAGGCGACCGAGTTGCCGTCCTGAACGGTGGGACGTTCGCCTGTGCCTACTCAGCGCCGTTTGAGTTATGTACCGATAGGCACAGAATCGTAATTTTTTTTGTGGGGACTGCTCTGCTTCCGGGTTTTTCCGGGTTGCGACTGGTTACGCCCACCGTGGGACTCGCCGTACATATGCACGCAATTCGGGAGTTCCGAGGCGGCTATCCACGGAATGAAGTGCACTCGTTCCGTGCAATGTTACGGTAATCTCTGGAGATCAGGCTGGTTTGCAAATAGTACAGTGGTACGATTATACAATGGTGCTAAAGGGATAACACAAAAAGCTCTGAGGGCTTATTGCCATTGTGGTCCTGTGTATTCAATTCATCGAGACATTTAAAGACAATACAATAATATACAAGACATCATCAACACTTGTAGCAATAAAGCGTATTATGTACAGTAAACACTTTGGGGTGGGGGGAGGGGTAATTTCTGGTGTTAAGCTTAGACGTTAATAGGACCAGTTACCATTTGTAGACAGGTGCTCTTTTATGGCTGTTTTGAAGGAGGGTATGGAGTCACACTTTTTGATGACTGTTGGTAGTGCTTTCCACATTTTGGTGGCATAGCAGTAGAACGAATTTGACCCCATGTTTGTGCCATATCTGAGTTCAGTGAGATCAGTGGAGCTCCCTCTGGTGTTGTGCCTGTGTGTGTCTTTTTACGCTATTGAAGTAGTCTGACAGGTACATGGGTATATTCCTGTTTGCTTGTGTATTTTGAAGACCAGGCCCATTGCAAGTTGCTTTAACTCTGTCCTCTACCCTGAGCCATCCCACCCTAGCATAATGAGCAGGGGTTAGGTGAGTTCTGGGTGTGAGGCCTGACCAGTTTGTTTTGAGAGGTCTGTTGTAGTTTTCTTTCTCCTGGATTTCTATTCATTGCCACATCTAGGGTTTCTAGTATCTATTATTAGATGCGTGGAACACATTGTTGCCTTGTTGCACACATGCACCTTGGTTCTCAGCTGTTGTGCTGTAGTACAGCAGATTGTGTCAGGCCTTCCCTGGCTGTCATACTAGAACTTGGTCTGCAATGCCTTCCTCTGCCGCTGTTTATATTCGAATCGGCTATCATGGGGGAAGCTCGCTCATCCCGCGGTTGCTGGGGCAACCGAGGAGGGATGGCCCCCCTGTTTGCGCGAGGGAAGCCTTGGGCAGCCTTTCATCTGGCCCCTGTGGGGCCTGACTGACTGACTGCTGCTGCTGGCCTGATGCTGGCTGGGAGGAGGAGGAGGAGCCAACTCTGCAGATGGGATTTTATACAGGCCCAGCGTGGACCCTGCTGCTGCTGCTCTGCCACCCCAGACTGACTGAGAGAGAGCACTTTCGTCACAGGAGCTGCTCCTCTGCTCTCTCCCCTCTGCCGGCTGTTCTGTTCTGTTCTGCAGCTCTCTGACTCACTGCGCTCGAATCGTAACGGCGGCACGATGTCATCCCCCTGCTCGAGCAAGGGACAAGGGAACCCCAAGCCCAAATCCCCCTTACGCAAGAGGGGCAGCCTGCAGAGCACCACCAGCCCTGGTGAGTGGAAGAAATATGTGTTTGTGTTTGGGTGGTGATGTGGGTGGGGATGTGGATCTCAAAAGAAACATTAAGTTGTGGGGTTCTGGAGTCAGACAGATGCACACATTCCTGTGCAGTGATGTCCAGGAATTCAAGCTCTTCTTTACACACACACAACAGTGGGAAAAGTGACACAACGCTGAACAACAAGCTTCGTTAATTACTCAGTGATGTACTGAACTTTCAATTATTAGTTAAAAAATATGTTTTTATACGGTAAGTTCATGCTAAAAGTTATTTGTCTTCCGTGAAAAAAAACTTATACTGTACGTTAATTAACCACTTACACCTTAGTGTCTCTATCTAGGGATAAATACTTGGGGGAAATTGCTGATCTACAAGCTTCGCTGAAGAAATTTAGTGTAGAGTGAGAACAGGCCTAGTATAGAACCCTGGGGGACTATGATTGGTACTGATTAGTAACATTAATGTCACATTTCAGGTTCTGAGCCTATAGTGTAGCAGCTCAGTTAAGGAAGCTTCTGTCTGTGCATTCTAAAGGCATGTGATGTGTGTTAATTTTGACAGCACATTTTGATTTAGTTTTAGTCATAGTCTTTTGAATAAAATTTCATTTAGTGTTAGTCATATTTTAGTCATCTGAAGTCTAGTCTAGTTTTAGTCTAGTTTTAGTCGACTAAATCTACTGTTGATTTTGTCGACAAAAATGTATTTTGGCAGGCCTTGATGGCGTCGTAATGGCTGATTTTACACTTGGTTGCATACTGAAAATAGCCGATCTACAAGCTTACAACGTGTCGCAGCGCGACGCATTGTGAGCTTGTAGATCTGCTATTTTCAGAGCGCAACACCCGAGCGCAACCAAACATAAATATGACTTGTCTTTTTAGTTCTACTGGAACAGACTATCCCATGGTCTGTTCCCAGAGTCAGTTCCATGAATGAAGACTGCTACAGTATGTGGAAATAGTATGTTTTTATCATGTATCCCTGATCTCTACAGTTTTCGATATTTGCACTGAATCAAAATGTTTTGAGCACTTCTAACTAGTCCCTATAGATTAACAGCTTTCTGCTTTTTGTTGTCAGCAGGCAGAGGATGTTGGATTGAGAAGATGGCAATGTGGTGGACAGCCATCAGTGGGGCCCAATAGCCTCCATTTATAAATACTTAGCTGCGTGTGGGGTGTCGTGCATCGAGAACAGCAGATTCACAACATGTTGTGAGCTTATAGATTGCCTACTATCAGTGTGTGACACCCGCACGCAACTAATTATAACTCGGGCATCGGCCTTCGCTTTTGTAGCCAGAACGGTTTATCAAGGCTCTGTCTTATATGGCCTCTCCTCCTCGTGGACTGGGTTTGGAGTGGACACCCCTTTATCTCGTGCCATCAACTCCACAATGGCCTCTCCAACTGTTTGGTCAAGCCATGTTATCTTTGTGGAGGGGACTATATAAGCAACCACGTGTTTTCTTTTTCCTTCCCTTTTTACATTTTGTTTCCTGTGTTCCACTCTATGAACCACTCTATCAATCACTTGTATCTGTTAGGCCGGACCCATACAATCTCATTGTGAAATGGATTGAACTCCTCGTCCCACCTCAATGTTTGTAACCTTTGGACTTTTGGAATGAAACTGTCAAAAAGTTAGTTTCTTTCACATTCTTAATCCATTGTTGCAAATTTTTGTTGTATGGACATTGCTATTGGAGCAGACTGTTGACTTCCTGGCAGCCTTCCTGTTGCTATTATGGGGGTATCAGATGTTCGATATTTAAACGATCAGTTTACTAATACTCTCGGATACGCACCTTGACAATTAAGTGGGAGGCATTGAACACACGCGTGCGCGCACGCACGCACACACGCACACACACAGAGAAATGCTGTCCCACTCACTAACCAAAATCACTTGACTTAAATGAAAAAAAATTAACAATTATGCTATTCAGTCTTGGAACATTACCGTTAAAAGTGTAAAATGTTTATGAATGCCAGTACTTTATATGTTTACAAGTTATTGTAATACTAAGAGTAAAAACATACATACATTACTGTGATTAGTGTCAGGAGCTTCTCCTCCGCCGATAGGAAATTTGGGTTTCCTTTTAGAATGATACATACATCAACATACGTCAATGCTCCACTGGGATTAGCTTTGAAGTTAATGGTATTTTTTGCTTCATTGTTCAAGGCATCCACAGTTAGATGCTTAGCCAAGCAGTTAATCCACACGGCAACGTGTTGTTTTGGATCTCATTTAATTAAAAAACCTTAAAATCTAATTTGTACGTTGTTGTACAACCTGATTTTCAGCTGAATTATTTTTATTTTTAGCGAGTAACACTGTAAATTAGGCTTTAGTATGTTCGAGTAACGTCAATGTTGAATGTTTGAAAAGGCTGCATGAGCAGCACACAGGCAGTAACACGCATCCACACACACACACATACTGTATGATGTGTGTACCAAAGCAACCCGTCTCTGCAGCAGTGATAAATAACTTAGAGGTCTCTCCTCTTGCGCAGTCATTTAAGACCCCTCAATTAGCCGCTTGGCTGAGCCCTCTGCACTCACCGGCCGTCATAGGAACCATATTTGAGCCGCCCTTCTTTTTGTGTGCTTTTTCTCCGATAATTCACAACAGCAAAACTACTCGGTATATGCGGTGGGATTCACATTCACATGTAAATTCCTTGATCTTAAGTGACACACCACCACAGTATGATAATTGCATACTGTACATAGTTATCTCCATATCTGCATCACTGCTCCTGGATGGTCCTTCTGGCAGGAATATAGCTATGCATGTGTAAGAATGAAAGAAATTTCACTTTTGACAACAATTTGTCAATGTGGTTGAAAGAGCTCTGTTACACAACAGTGTTTGTTTACACCCCTTAATATGCTGCTGAAGCATTGATTATCCCCGCCTGTGTTTTTCTCTGGAGTCCCTCACTCCGCCTACAGGCAAGTTTTCCTCCACCAGGCCATTGCTGCATCACAGAAAGCAGGCTATGTATGTACTAAACTGTAACAGACTAGGCTCAGGGCAGAAGCAATATGACGTAATATATAGTGTTACCAGTGTGCGTGCTGATGGGGGAGGAGGGAACACCTTCTCCCTTTATTCACTCTCTTGCATTCTGGTAGGATGTGACATGATGCTGAACATAAAAACAAAAAATCCCATGACTCTGCTTTCTTTACCTCACTTGATCCAATTTCACATCTCTGGTAGTTAATCTGGTAGTATAGCTTCACAGAAAATGCATTAATTACCAGAATGAATGCATTACATTATCTAGTAGTCTATCTGGTTGTATATAGCTTCACAGAAAAACCTTATCATGGGCATTATGATATAATGCCCATGATAACGTTTTCTGTTAAACTATGCAGCCAGATGGACTGATTGCAGTGGTGGAAAGTAACTAAGTACATGTACTCAAGTACTGTACTTAAGTACAATTTAGAGGTATTTTTTACTTTACTGGAGTAATTTTACTTACAAATATTGTACTTTTACTCCACTACAATTGTTTGAAAATTTTAGATACTAGTTACTTTGTAGATTTAGATTATTATTACAAAACATGCTTACTACTTTAGCCTTATATATATACTTCGGCTTTTAGTCGATCTACAAGCTCACAACCCGTTGCGATCAGATGTGTTGTGAGCTTGTAGATCTGCTATTTTCAAACGATTTGTATACGTACGTATTGAACTTGTGAAATGGGACATTCTGCATAATGACTGAGTACTTTTACTTTTGGTACTTTAAGTATATTTTGATGTCAATACTTTTGTACTTTTACTCAAGTCCATTTTAAATACCAGACTTTTACTTGTAACTGAGTTTTTCTAGATTGTGGTATTGATACTTTTACTTAAGTAAAAAATGTCAGTACTTTTTCCACCACTGACTGACTGATTGTATTTTCTAGTCTATCTGGATTCTGGTTATAGCTTTACTGAAAATGTTATCATGTGCATCATATCAGCTGCTGAACAGTGGGAACACAGCTGTCAGCAGGAAGTATAGGGTACACTGTAGCTCTCCATTAACCGTTTGTTTGTCATACTGTGGACTTTGGCCCGCCGACTGGAATGAATGAGCCCCTCTCCCCTATCTTCCCCGTGGACCTCAGTGATGCGGCTGTGGGTGTAACTGCATGCAGTTATCCACTTCCGACAGACAACCTGTCACAGTTCTCCATAGTTCATTCATTCGCTCTTTGAAGTTTACAGAGAGACAGCTGAGCTGACTGAACACTCACTCACTGCTGCTGGGAGACTGCGATAGTAGGGTAGGTGATTGATTGATTGATTTGGTTGAATACTTTATTAGTCAGAAATGTAAACAGCTCGTGGTCCAGTAAGGCATTAAGGCTAAAAAGGATAACACAAAAACGTCCTGGGGACTTGTTTCCATTGTTGTCCTATGTATTCAATTAATCAGAATTAACACAATAATACATGTGGTCAATAAATACAAACACTATTATGTACAAAAGAGATGGGAAAATTACATTTACCTTCCCTTGTGGTCTCCTGTTAGATTGTTTTCAGGCCAATTTTGAAAGAAACCAGTGTTACTGACTGTAACTTACAGTGTTAGGTATGACTTTACTGTTGCTTTCTGAAACCAGCCTTAATGTCAGAACCTTGTTAACTTAGTAGGTTACAGACTTGTGCAATTGTGCAATCTTTGAAGTGTTTGCTAGGGCAACATTTGTCATTAAACTATTTACTGTCAAATATGTTTGCTCTAGTTGTTCATCTTCGTGGTATGCAGTTGCAGTATATCATGATAATTCAGACTTTCCCCTGTCACCACTAGAGGGAGTCTGTGGGATGACAGTGAGTCTGTTTTAATGCATGTCCTCAACTATTCTGCAGTCAGACATGACTGAGTGAGCACAAGCTGGGTCTGTGCTTGGACGGAACATTCCAGGGCTTTCTTCTTCTTCTAAGAATAGCCAGGGCCTGTCAGTGTAAAAAACTGTCTGCTCTGGAAAAGGGATTTTGGAGAACAGAAACCAAGTCTATGGCTATTACACTGAGGCAGGTGGAGCTGGGGGTAACCAGATAGCCAACAGTCTCTCTCTCTCGCACGCACGCACGCACGCACGCACGCACGCACGCACGCACGCACGCACGCACGCACGCACGCACGCACGCACACACACACACACACACACACACACACACACACACACACACACACACACACACACACACACACACACACACACACACACACACAATACACACACACAATACACACACACACAATACACACTTTAACTACCGTAGGCTCAACCACACAAGGCATGGCCATGGGACACTCCCTACCCCCGCTGAGGGATTTGTAGGCTGACAGACAGTTTATGTGGATGTTTATGATGGCTCTCATCTAAGAGGTACAGCAAAGTATACTGATATGGCCGTAATGAGCATAAATGTTCATTTAATCCCATTCATTTAACTACTGGTAAATCTGTATCAGCTGGTGTCTTGCTCTGTGAGCCTTCTGTGACATTACAGGCCAACATATGGCCCCTTCCAGTTAAAGGCCTGCTTCCTGTTGTCGTCGTCATTGTTCACTTTCTTTTTTCCCGTTACAAACACCTGCATGGCACGCATGATGGGTGTACGTACATAAACACAAATCCACCACACGCACGCATCCACTCATATCACAGGGAGTCGGACATCACAGGTTGCTGCACATCTGCTCCTTGCATGGGTAAACTGCACATTTCTAGGAGGGCAAATCAGACATCCTGGCTCTGCACACATTTATGAGCTTGTAGATAATTTATTTGTAGTATTTATAGTAAGTATAAATCAGGCTTCACTGTCTCCATGACATGTAGGACTTTTGCCAATGCTTGTGGGGTTGAGTTATAGGGCTTTTTGGTTTGTGCGATGATGGTTGATAATAACAAGCAACTTTGACCCTGAAAATTTTGCACGTTTGTCTGTGTGTGTGCACACGTGCGTGTCTGTACTCATGCCTGCCTGGCTGCCTCTGTAAAAGTTTTAGAGGACAGTTAGACATGGCAGAGGCCAGAGGATGACTGCTCCCGTAGGGAGAAAGCCTTTTCATTTTGCCACCTTCCTAGCCCTGAAACATGACTGTCATACCATGACAGTCATGGTGCCGAGTCCCCCTGGTCTAAAGTTGTGTTCGATTTTTTCACATTGCCATCTCTCACATAAACATAAACGTTACGATTTCAAATATAAAGTGCTTACCACCGAGCCACGGATGTTACAAGGCGATGCGGACCGCGATGAGTACCCGTATCTCCCGTATTGTTCAATAAAAAGCATTTTAATCCCATCGCCGGCCATTTTCTTTTTTTTAAAATTTTGGTTTTGTAATGTATCAGAGTGCAATACACCTCCCAACCATTAGTGTCGCATGGTTGAAAGTATCGGAGACAATTTGGAGAAAATGGCCGGCGATGGGATTAAAATGCTTTTTGTTTAACAATACGGGAGATACGAGTACTCATGGCGGTCCGCATCGCCTTGTAACATCCGTGGCTCGGTGGTAAGCACTTTACATTTGAAATCTGAACGTTTATGTTTATGTGAGAGATGGCAATGTGAAAAAATCGAACAAAACTTTAGACCAGGGGGACTCGGCACCATGACGCTTGTATACAAGCGTCATGTGAACCATGGCTACCACCTTCCCTACTTTGATCCCAGATACAGCCTCTGTTTCAAAGAAAGGGATACTTACCCTCTAGTAACGCCAGGCGGTCAAGCAATGTTAAGTACAGCACTGTATGTTGTCAGTGTCAAGTAGCACCACAGTGATCCTCTTTGCTATATTGAGATACTGTGAAAGTAGCAGTGATAAATGGAGTGCTTGTATGTTGACTGATGACTGGAAACAGATCTGGATTATCAGAAATGTGGTGGAGGGGGAAAACCGTTTGTTTTCAGGGGTGTACGCAGTCTACGCATGCAAGTGTGTTCGTATGTATATTTGTGGATGTGTGGGTAATCTGGGTATGGGTTTGAGCTGTGTATTGGGATACTGGCGGTGGTGGAAAAAGTACTCAAATGTTTTACTTACGTAAAAGTATCAATACTGCAATGTCAAAGTACTCTGTTACGAGTAAAAAAAATCCTTGAGTAAAGTACAAAAGTATTTGTATCAAAAGTAGCAAAAGTAAAAGTACAAAACATTTTGAAAATAGCAGATCTACAAGCTCACGCGACGCGTTGTGAGCTTGTAGATCGGCTATTTTCAAATAGGCTAGCTATAAAATAGGGCTAAAGTGGTTAATGTATGTTTTATAATTTAATAATTTATTATAATGTAATAATTTATATCTGCAAAGTAACAAGTAACTAAAGTTTTCAAATAATTGTAGTGGAGTAAAAGTAAAATATTTGCCTCTGAGATGTAGTGGTGTAGAAGTAAAAGTATAGACAATTGGAAATACTCCGGTAAAGTAAAAGTACCTCAAAATTGTACTTAAGTACAGTACTTGAGTAAATGTACTTAGCTACTTTACACCGCTGGATACTGGAGTATACAGTGCCGTTTTGAGACTGTTCATGGTTGACTCTCTCAGAGAGATACAGGTCGTGATTCGTAACATTGAGAAGTGAGAACAGGGTCAGTGTTTTGAATGTTTGTCTCATTTTATTCACTTGACACATTGTTTAGAGATGAGGCTTTTTGTTTGGGCAGATCGAAACAAGAAGCTCAGTTCTACTGTTGCTCTGGGAGCATGGGAGTGAAAATTATGGAGGGTCACTCCATCAACACACGTGTTGTGTTTTTGATTAGACCTTTGGGAAAAGAGTTGTTTATCAGTTTCTTTTTTTAAGTGAGTGTGCACAGCAGGGCCTCAATCAAACTGTACACCACCCCAGCTGTGTGTTTTCTCTAGACTTCACGATTTGATCTCTATAGAGTACAGAAGTCCTGACGTCACTCGTTCATCCCCTGGGTCGTAGAAGTAATTTCTCTATGGAGAATAACATTGGGTCATCTTAGAATCGTCTCATATAAGAATTGTGGTCCAAAAATAAACAAACTGCGATATTGTCAGGGAGGAGGCTCTGTATCGTTTATAATAGTCAGTCACTCATATTTGATACAGTCTGTTTCTGGCGGAAACTTTACTAATTTGGCGGAAGTAATATTAGCATTTTCTCACCGTCAGTTGATGCTTCGTATCCATAAGAGTCAAACCGCCGTGATCATTTGTTTATTTTTGGAACACAGTTCTTATTTGACGCGATATTAAACACGTCTATGGGAATTCAGAATGGGGGGGGGAACGCGACCCAGGTAGGATGTGTAAATTACGTCAGACTTCGGTGCTCTATAAGATCACAAATTAGTACCTTATAGACTGTTTGTGGTTGTAAATAATAAGCCCCCCTGAATAAACTTTCTGTTTTCTGTTACCCTGGGAAATGGCAAGAAATATGATAGAAACAGCTAACTATAGCCTACTAAAACAGTGGTAACAAGGGTTTCTTCAACGGTTGATATCAATATTTAGAGAGCGTGGCAGCTGATGGCCAATATAATGCCGATATACAGTAGATACAATTGTTTTTGGATCTGTCGCATACTAAACCGCAACCCAGGCTTAATAATATTATGGCCTCGTTCTCATAGTCTAAGAATCTAATGTTCCCTTCCTAACTACTCTACATGCGGTTGCACAAACACAGTAGCTTTGACATTTTCAGATACAGAGACGTTAGGTTGCACCGTACCAGATTCCCACGACTTCTCTTGTACGGCACCATGTGGTGATGCGCTGAAACGCTCCATCATCAGCTTGCATCTCTAAACTAACCCAGCGGTTCTCAACCTGTGGATCGGGACCCCCAGGGGGGTCCCCACAGGATTTTCGGGGGGGGGGGGGGGGGGTCCCCAGATGACAGTGAAGTGACAATTTAAGGACTTTTAAGACATTTTTATTACCTAAAGAAAGAAAGAAAGAAAGAAAAGAAAGAAAAAGACCAGTACTGCATCAAAAGTAATCAACAAAACATACTATAAAAACTGGTCAAACATTGGCCAAATTGTCAAATAATATAAGAAGGAGGCAAATATTTTCACAATATTTATCTGTGGAATCAAAAACTAAATGTAATGCCTAAAATTCCAAGTTCTTGTCATGGTGGGGGGTCCCCAGTTCAAATATGATTATTTTTGGGGGCCGCGGCCTGAAAAGGTTGAGAACCACTGAACTAACCAGTAAACCAGTGGTGGTTCACAGTCTGTTTCCCAGTCTCCTCCTCATTGACACAATGCCACTTCTACATAGAGTTGACCACTATGGTTTCTCATCATCATTTGGGTCCAATCGGTTGTTAACAAATCAGTAATGGCATCCTTCTCGGATGTAAACGAAAGATTCTACTTTTAAAACCTTTTGGCCTTTTTTACATAGTTTGTCAGTGATCATTGCATGTTTATTGCCTCAGTTCAGTTATTCGCGTACAACATGCCTCTTAAGACCTGGAACGCATCTGTGTCACTTTAGATTTCTTTGGCTATTCAAAAATAGCAGATATACAAGCTCATAGCGCGGCACCGAGTGCCGCGCTATGAGCTTGTAGATCTGCTATTTTTGAAAAATCGTGAAAATGATTGTTTTATATTTTTTTCCGAAAAACTGTTAAATTTTTTTTAGAAGCGGCCTCAGGTTTTAATGGGTTAAAACAAAAGGCCCATGTCAATTATGAAATTGCTTTGGTGTAGTCAGAGCTCGTGTGGGTTGTCATCAAACCCCATATTTTAGCTGCTTCCTGGACCATTGAGTTTATTGTGTAAATACTGTAGGTCCACTTTCTGCTCTTCCATTTGAACATCTGTCTAATGTCAAGTGGTCTTTGGAGAGGTTGGGTGTGGTTGATGTTTTGTGTCTGAAAAGGAAAATCTGCCTGTGTGATATATACTCTCTATTTTGTTCTGTATACATAAAAATAAATGTATAGAATGTACTGTGCTGATCATATAATCAAACTTATATAGTTGTTAAATTGAATCATGCAGCACCAATAAGCATCATCAGGTCCCCCAGAAAAGCAGGTAGCTGTGACCAATGAATTAGGGGGCTTGTGTGGCCTATCTATACCTTCTATCTACTGTATATCTATGACTGTATTTATTTGTGTTATATTCTCCCTTAAAAAGCTATGCCTAAGGTTACATCTTATAAAAGTAGCACAGCCCAGTTTATGTGTTTATCTCATTCCACAGCTTAATCTGAGTTGATTACTGCGCTCACTGGGTGATGGGAATATCTAATTAGTTTGTTGGTGAGCTACTTTACAGCACAGCGGTAGACCTTCTATCAGATTTAGGTATGTTTTGATGGTAATGTATTCCCTACAAGAGCCTACAAGTGAGAAACTGCCTCATAGGGGGTGACAGCACAGTAGCATATTGGTTATATATTTGCCTGTTAGACCTGCTAGACTAGGAGTTTAGACTTGGTAGCATGACAGATGAAACAAAATGAAATTCTGTCCTGATTTCAGACACCAGAACAGCCCTGTTAGCATAGTTTCCTCTGAGTGGAAAACCTCAGAGTCCTGTGTAATTAGGTTTGTCTGCGTACTGGCAGCCTCGGTTATTTGTATGTGGTTGGTGTTTCACCAAAATGAGGACCTATCCAGAACCAGACCTTAGTATGGTTTTGCGTCTGCCCTTTGTTTTTTTTCCCACAGGGAGGTGTGGCGTGCTGTTGTGTGTCTGATGTTTTTCCTCTGGCTCTCAATGTGTCTTGCTAGTTGTACAGGCTCACATACTGTTACACATGAACATGAAACTATACTACTCGTCAGTGGTTCTCAACCTTTTCTGGCCCGTGACCCCCCCAAAATAATCATATTTGAACTGGGACCCCCACCCTGACAAGAACTTGGAATTGTAGGAGTTGAGGCATTACATTTTGTTTGACTCGGTTCCACATGGATACATATTGTGAAAATAGCAGATCTACAAGCTCACAATGCCTCGCTTTGCGAGGCGTTGTGAGCTTGTAGATCGGCTATTTGTGTAGTGTAGTAGTTGCTATACATCATCTACCATGATGTATAGCTGTAACCAAGGACGTTTTTATGATCCTTGGTTTGGAGTGCATGGAGAGAGTTTTTAGTTCATCTGAGGCTGAGGAGAGGAAGCTTCCCTAGTGAGGGTCAGATGACCCTCTTTCTGATGTCGTAAACAGGCTTTCCTTGTGCAGTGATCATGTGAGAGAGGAGAAGGAAATGGCTCCTCCCCTCTCCATCATGCAGTGTTCAGAGTACAGTGGCACAGTCTGGCAGGCAGTGCTAACCATATACAGTAGCTCATTGATTCACACTGTCAATTTAGCTCTTACGCCATACAGCCCTTACATTTAATTTATTACATTTGAATGTACCATTAATTACACATTGTTTTTTAAACTAATGTAGACTTAAATAAAGAAACACACACACACACACGCACACACGCACACACGCGCACACACACACACACACACACACACACACACACACAGCCTTTACTAACACAGTTCTTATAGAATATTTACGTTCATGAGATCAATCACAGTCAGTAATGCTGTCATCATGAGTGGAGGCTGGAAGGGGGAGTGGCTATTCCGACAGAAACCTCCTTCACACTGTATTGCACAATGAATAGAGCAAAAAAAAATGGTTCAACCCAGTCCCACCCCCCACCCCCCTTTTTTCTTGCCACGTAGTATGTTCCAACTAGCGTTTAAATAGGGGAGCTTGTGGGCTGCGCTGTTTGTGTACAGAAAACCGGCCCAATCCAGGAAGCAGCTTGAGAGACAGAGGCAGAGAGAGAGAGGGGGAATCTGGGTAAAACATAGGAACACAGTCACCAGGAGAAACAACACAGTAGAGGAAAATAAAGAGAGATCGAACATCCTGGTGCTGCCACGACTTGTGTGTGGGTGAGAGTGCACTATTGTCTCTCTCCTTTTCCTCCTCTGTCTCACACACACACAAACACACACACACACACACTATCTCTCTTTCTCTCTCTCTCTCGCTCTCCATCCACTGACTGTGCCGGTGGGGGAGGGTGCTGCAGCTCGTCCCAGGCCTAGTTGCATGTCCCAGCATCCCACAAGAGTCCGCGCAAGGCCATCATCGCCATCGTAACTTGGACTGTGAGAACAGGATATAGGACAAGATATAGAGGTATTGTACCATGTTGATGACAGATGATGAGGCATGTCATATAGACTCTAGAGCCTGTTATCTGAACACCATGTTAACTGGAAGTTTCACATGTTCTGTGACTTAGCTATGTGTCTGTGACCCCCCCCCCCCCCCCAAATGTATTGCATAAGTTTACATGCACAAAGTGACACACAGTGAGCTGCTGCTGCTGACAGTACGTAAACGACACTCGGAACAACAGCGCAGTAAAAATGAGGTTGAGGCGAGGGAGATTTACAAGGCATCTGCAGGAGTGATGGACAGAAGAGGTCTTGTTGCTGTCTGACCACTCAAAGCAGAGCTTGGTGTTGGAGCGGTGAGAAACTATACTTCTAGGACTGTCGTGATCATGACATTCTGGTTGACTATTTAATTGTTGTACAAATGATTGCAATTAACAATTTAATTGTGTTTTTTGACATTTCTGTTTGCCTTTTAGGCTTTTGTCAACACAAATTTGAAATTTTGAGACAATAACTTAAATGTACAGAGTGTCAAGTCAGTGATTTACAGTGAATGGCTTTTAGATGGGACTTCAATCCAATGCAGCTTTACCTGATTGGTACTAGACTAAATGACTAAGGAGAAATTGAGGGGAGGTTTGCCTGCCACCGGCAGTCTGTCCATTGACATTGTAGTGTGACTGTGCACAGATGTTATGGAAGAAGGTTGTGGCTCAGGGTCAGCAGCAGAGCTGGCCCTGAGGCAGGCAAGGTGATTATAGTGAAGTAGCATCATCTTCAGTGGTACTGTCTGTGTAAGGCCTAGTGACAGGTTGTGTTCACTGTCGCATGCATGTCACCAGTGGTGGAAAGTAACTAAGTACATTTACTTGAGTACTGTACTTAAGCACGATTTTTTGGTATTTGTACTTTACTTGAGTATTTACAATTTCCAATACTTTTACTTCTACTCCACTACATCTCAGAGGCAAATATTGTGCTTTTACTCCACTACAATTATTTGTAAAACTTTAGTTACTAGTTACTTTGCAGATATAAATTATTACATTATAAAACATAGAATACATTCACCACTTATTATATACCTAGGTCCTAGGCTAATTGAAATTAGCCGATCTACGTGAGCTTGTAGATCAGCTATTTTCAAACATTTCAGTACTTTTACTTTTGGTACTTTAAGTATATTTTGATGCCAATACTTTTGCACTTTTACTCAAGTAAATTTCGAATTCCAGACTTTTACTTGTAACAGAGTACTTCTACGTTGCAGTATTGATACTTTTACTTCAGTAAAACATTTGAGTACTTTTTCCGCCACTGGTGGTATCGACATCTTCAGTGGTAGTGTGTGTGTAAGGCCTGGTGACAGGTTGTGTTCTCTGTCGCATGCATGTCACTCACTGATGTCATGTCAGTCCACAGTTTGACTGAGTGCTCCTCCGGCTGGGATTTCACTGTTTTATGTTCTGATGGAGAACGATTGACCTCCATCATTGCTGCTGCTGCTGAGTGACATCATTTTCATGTAGCAGGAGAACTGTGACCTGGTTTTTACCTCTGTGCCAAAAACTGAAGCCTGCTCATAGCAGGAAAAGCGGACAGCTTTATTTCTATCTTTTTTTCGTTGTTGACCATAGCACCACTCAATATTGTAACGATATTGGTATATGAGACTTGATGTTGTCTGTGACTTTGGATAACGTAATATCGCGATATTGTGTGTGTTGTCCTTTCCTGGTTTTAATGGTTATACATTACAGTAATGTGCCTGTAACCTTTATTATACAGGCATTACTGATGATCTTCTTTTTTTTTTTTTTTTTGATAATATTTTGTGAAAGCACCAGTAGACTCCACAATATAATAATAATATAATAATATCGTTAATGGGGCCTTTGATAAAAAAAAATATAATTTATGATTATAGATTTTGTCCGTATCACCCAGCGCTGCTCTCAGGGTTAAAAACCAGAGGTTTGTGTAACTGAATGTGATGCTGTAGCAGTGTTGATTTTGACAGCAAATTTTGATTTAGTTTTAGTCATAGTCTTTTGAATAAAATTCCATTTAGTTTTAGTCATATTTTAGTCATCTGAAGTGTTTTAGTTTTTGTCTAGTTTTAGTTGACTAAATATCCTAAGATTTTAGTCGACTAAATCTACAGTTGATTTAGTCAACTATAATGTATTTTGGCGGTGCCTTGATGGCGTCGTAATGCCTGATTTTACACTTGTTTGCATGCTGAAAATAGCCGATCTACAAGCTCAGCGCGACGCGTTGTGAGCTTGTAGATCTGCTATTTTCAGAGCGCAACAAAACATGAAATGACTTTTCTTTTAGTTCTACTGTATCTCTACTCCACTAGTCCCGGGCCTCACTAACATTATATCTAGTTTTTATTTGTTGACGAAATTGTCAATATATTTAGTCATAGTTTTAGTCGTCATAGCTTAGTTTTTATTTCGTTTTTATTCCGTTTTCGTTCAACACTGGTCACACAGAAACCTTGTGTGTGCATGTGACCATTGTTCTGTTATCCTCAGCCCGCTGAGGACCCACTTGAACCCCATCATCGCTCTTCTGGGGGGACATTCGCCAAAAGTAGCCGATCTACAAGCTCACGACGCGTTGTGAGCTTGTAGATCTGCTACTTTTGGTGAATAGATTTGGTGTAGACCAATGTTGTATTGGTGAATCTATCTCTGGTGGAACGCTATTTTAAAGACGCCGTCGCTTAACACCTACACTGCAGGTCACACAATGGACAATTGATATGCATCTAGGCTCATTCCTATGTTAATTCACGCTGGTGTGACACCCGGCAGTCGGCAGCCTTTGTGAACTTTGTTTAGCTGTGAACTTAAGGGTTGTTTTTTAATCGATGCATGTGCGTGCGCGTGCTCCTGCTCAAAAGACTGGTGGGACGGCGTGTTACCGCGTCCCATGACCAATGGCATCCCTGGTGTAGACGGAAAAAAGCAGTCCAAGTACAGTTGCAACTTGCTACCCAGGTCCGTTTCACCAGCGTTTATCATCTCCTTCTGCCTCTCAGTGCTTATAGGCAGTGGTGGACAAAGTACTCATCCCCAGTACTTGAGTCAGTGTACTGTATTGTAGATACTCCTGGTCAAATATTACTCAACTAGTAAAAGAGTGAAAGTGAAAAGTGAAAGATGGCTCTGTCAAATTAGTAGTTGAGTTAAAGTTCTGGTGTACTTGTTTCAAAAAAATACTTGAGTATTCAAAAGTACATGCTTTTAAACATACTTAAGTAGTATTAAAAAAATGACCCCCAATTTGATATTGTCGCTGTCGGTGGATAATAATTTATTACTAAAACATTTTTAATACACTAAATGGACCATTAATTCCAAGAGGATTGCAACAGTTAACCACTTTCAACCGTGCATTCCTATTTTGGGCTTGTCGCTATAGGCAAAATATTTCAACAATTTAAATTTAGTCGATTATAAAGTTGGAATTGGGATTTTTCGACATCGATTTGCTGATATATCGATAAAATAATAAAGAAAATAATGGATATTTGCAGCCCTACCCTGTTTGACCCTGTGTACACTCTGCACTCTCATACTGTACAGTGTACACTGTACAATATGTATATTACAAATGGAACCAAATGGACCGTCACACTCAAGAGTTGAGGGAGCGTGGATTAGAGGTTAGACATCGCAATGTCACACCAGACATACGCATGTGCGCGGGCGCACAGACACACACACACACACACACACACACACACACACACACACACACACACACACACACACACACACACACACACACACACACACACACACACACACACACACACACACACACACACACAGACAGTATTGTCTTTCTTCCCGGTCAGTTTCAGAGCTCCAGTCACATCATGCACACTCACTCACTCAGCGTTTGCAGGTCAGTTGACATTGTAGTACTCTTCACCCACATAATGACTTTTCTTTCAGTTACTCACCACCCGTATGGCTTGAATGGCTCATTCTTTTACAGTTAATGAAGAATCTAAACACTTTACCACTGTACCAAACGTACAAATATACATTATGATTTATATCGCTTAAGCCTTATTTCAAAAGTAGTGAAAATAGCCTATCTACAACCTCACAACGTGCGTTGTGAGCTTTGTAGATCTGCTATTTTCACTATTGATTTTTTTTCCAATTATGTATGGATTTTTTTTTATTTGTTCTGGGATATTTTACTCGTGACCCATTAAAAATGGGTCTGTGACACAAACGGGTCCTCCTGACCCACTGGACTAGAGACTATACAAAGAAAGAACAGTGTATCACACACACACACACACACACACAGAGGGCACAGAGGGCATCTTTGCGGAGAAGCTACAGTTTGCAGTCATGCAACCTGTGTGTGCCAAGATAAGACACGTGATGAGAAACTGCGGTTGAAAAGGAACAACCAAAGTGCTTGTTTCAAGCACACACACGCAGACAGAACTGACTAGAGGGAACAAGGGCCTGCGGGCCATTAGGCTTCGTTTCCCATGGGGAGCCCGTTTCACAAATGACTTGCACAAAATTATAATAGAATATTGTCTCATGGAGTAGAGCCTCCAATCTAGTGGTTTCTATTGGTTACACTCCGCTATGCCTTGGTTGCAGTGTTGATTTCGTCGACTGAAACTGCGATGGAAAATGTTCGTCGACTACCTTTTTTCACTGACGAAAACGAAATAAAAACGAAGTTACGTTGACTAAAACTAAGACTAAATATATTAACAATTTCGTCAACAATTAATCAATCTGGGAACCCATCGTCAAATAAAAAGGAAAAACAGCGCCCTCTGCTGTTTTTCACTTTTGCATTTGACTCTGGGCGGAAGAATTAACTAGAGCAGGGGTCAAGGACCCCCTAGCTGAGAGAGAGATGAAGCAGGGACCCCCTCTATATTATATGTAATTGTTTTTCAGATTAAACTTTTTTGCTGCTCTTTTGGCTGCTCTTTTTTCCCTCTACACCTATACCTCTTTGCCAAAAATAGTGGATCTACAAGCTCACAACGCCTCACAGCGCGAGGCGTTGTGAGCTTGTAGATCTGCTATTCTTGGCTATAGTTCTCCTGAGAAAAGGGATGCTAGGGTTCAAGTGGTTAAGGTAAAAAAAAAAATCATATCACACAAAGATTTGGCGGACCCCCTGTAGTAACTCTGAGGACCCCCTAGGGGTCCCGGACCCCCTGTTGAAGACCCCTGAACTAGAGCCATGCTCACTGGAAACCGGGGTTTGGACATGCCTTCAGCCCTCCACTTCCGGTGGTGCGCCTATGTTTTCATTCCCACTAACAATATTTCTCTTCTCCACGGAACACTAACACCATTTCTCCCAAAGAACATGGATCGTTTTGGTTACGAGCCCACTTGTTTCTATGATGAAAGAGCAAGTTAAAATGTTACTAACTTTCCGTGGTTTTGTCGGCTCCGAGGACGCTATTGCTAAATGAGTTTCGTTTTGTTTCCAGTGGGAAGCGAGCCGCACACATGTAAATCCCGCCCACGACATTTGATTGGCTAAAGCGCGGCCTGCTTCCTGATCTGAAGGCACGCCCACTTGTAGCCAAGGTGCATGGGTTCTCAACACGGCTCCCGACAGATTCAAGCGCAGCTATGAATCTGTTCTTGAGAGATTAACAATTAATAGACTAAAATGTTAGTGAGGGACGAGTGGAGAAGAGATTCAGTAGAACTAAAAGACAAGTTATTTTATGTTTGGTTGCGCTCGGGTGTTGTGCTCTGAAAATAGCAGATCTACAAGCTCACAACGTGTTGCTATTTTCAGCACGCAACCAAGTGTAAAATCAGCCATTACGACGCCATAAAAAATGACACAGTATGTGTTCCGGGAACACATACTGTGTCATTTTAGATTTTTTTTATACTTTGAGCTATTCAAAAATAGCAGATCTACAGTACAGCCCAAAATTCACTGTCAGTCAACCATGCAAAGCTTGACTTTCCATATAAATTATTTTACACAGGTGAGTTTCAGCTGTCACTCACAGTGTTTATTGCTGTGTTTACAGTGTATGTGGTCTGGCGAAGAGCGACGGGTGTTCCCTACCTAATATATATGTTTTTTAAAGCAATTTCTTTGCTTTGGGGATTCTACTAAATCAGTTTTCTGAAACACTTATGTTGCTATAATATCAGTGGTTCTCAAACTTTTTCATGTCATGGACCACCCAACATTATATGTATTTGGCCGCAGATCCCCACAACATATTTTGTTCCAGGGACCCTCCAGAAGCAAAGATTTTAGTTAAAAATGTATATATTCAAAGATTTGCACACATTTTCATGTTTACTTTTCACAAAAATAGCAGAAATCTAAAGTGACACAGGTGCTTTCCCAGATTGAATGGGTTAAGACCTGGGGCCGATTCTACAAATGCCTTATAAATCAGTACTTCTAAACGAGATTTTTTTTTAAATGTTCAAAAAAAAGCAGATGTACAAGCTCACTTCACGGCACGAAGTGACACGCTGCGAGCTTGTATATCTGCTATTTTTGAATAGCCAACGCAACAAATCTAAAATGACCGCAGATGCTTTCCCGGTTTTAATGGGTTTAAAGCCAGTGTTAATTTATCCCAACGCTTATGGGTCCATTTGGTTATATACAATATACACTCTGTGTTAAATTAAAACAGTGCAGTATTCCTGTCAGTTCCTGCTAAGCTTGACTTTCCATATCAATTATTTTACACGGGTGAGTTTCAGCTGTCACTCAGTGTTTATTGCTGTGTTGACAGTGTATGTGGTCTGGCAAAGGGTGAAGGGTGTTCCCTACTATGATGATGTCATTGAGAGAAATAGGTTTGGGGGTTGGGGGGGTGCTGGATTAGGAGGCATCTGTTGTTGTGCAGAGACGTGGGGATTATGTCTGGATACTATACTGGTGATGACTTTGTTGTGTGTATGTATCTATCTTTGTACGGATTCACACATGGATGCATACAATATACGTATGTGTGTGTTTACTGTTTACAGTTGCTTGTGTGCGTGTGTGTGTGTGTGTGTGTGTGTGTGTCCTTGGAGATCTAACTGCCGTTAGATTATAGCAAGCACAGGCAAAAATCTGTACCCCCCTGTAGGATAGTTCTCTGAAACACACATCAAAATACGTACAGCTGACTAGCTTAGGGCCCTTAAAGATCCAGATCACCATGCCTGCTGTACAGGTAGGACCCAGGTAGGATACGTAAATCAAGTCAGACTTCAGTGCTCTATTCCTCCACACTACAGAGACCTGTTCATCTCTGTGCATTCTGACTCTGCAGAATGAAGTACTGTTTTCCAAATTTTTTCACATTTTTGGGGAGGTATAGCTCACTGTTTAGGTGTTAAGCCCGAGCAATTAACACAAGAGCATATGAAGAAGTGAGCAGAAAGCCTACCTACTAATTGCCAACAGGTTTAGATTGAATGGTCAATAATGAAGCTTTAGCATAATTGAAAAGACTTGTAAATAATAACCATACAAGTGGCTTTGCTTACTTCCTGTTCTTTAATTAGCAGCATGATAAGGTAGTTAAAGTAAAACCAGTTAAATGCTTTTCAAGCCTACTGCCTCTGTTTTGCGCCAAAAGTGTTATCCATTGTGGAACATAATCCACTGTTCATTTTGTAGTTTTCTTTGTCTTTTGATTTCTGCTATTCAAAACTTATATTTAGTCAGCAATCAATAACTGGGAAACACCAGTTAGATTGCATCGGTTTGAATTGAATTTGCTACTATAAAGTTATTCTTTCACATATTCGCCCAGACATAATGTGAGCCAATAAGATCAATAGTAGTTCTGAGTGTTCAACTCATCCCCAACTCGACGAGAACATTCTGCCCAAGAAAATTACGTTTGGTGCGTTCCTGCCTGGTATTGAGAAACGACCCCAGATATGCCTTGTTACAGACAACTGCCACCTACGAGCAGGGGAGAGGTTGTTCCTCTCACGCAAGTCAGACAGCGCTGTCAGAACAAACATGGGTAAATTCTCTTTCTACCGCGCTGCCACCAAAGTGTGGAATGCCCTTAAAAGAATTGGGCCTGAAAAAAAAAAAACAGACCTGAAAATACATCTTTCAGGAGGCCGAAGGGGGAGGTAAATCTCACTTCTCCCATAGAAAGGCAATGGCATTCACTGCCTACATTCCCCCCTTTTGTCCCCCCTTCCCCCCCTTTTCTACTCATACATACTCGTACATATAGTGTTATATATTTGTTGATGATATTGTCTTTTGGTGTTATCTTTTATGCTATGTTGATGAATTGAATACATAGGGCCACAATGGAAACAAGTCCTCAGGATTTTTTTTGTGTCATCCGTATCTGTAGTCATCTGTGTGTTTGGAGCAACTTTAAACATAAGACTTCTCCCATCGCAAAGCGATCTGTTCAGTTGCCGCAGTCGTAGTTAGTCCCAACAGGTCAGCTTGGTGTGCCAGGGCGTTTGTTTATAAGAAGGAGGCAGATGGCAAAGACTAATTGTCACAGGGCAGAGACACAGTACTAATAATGGAAACCATTATATGGGACAATGAGCACAGCACACCCATCCAGGGACACTCTTTACAAGCCATTAGCGGATTGTCCTCTGTGTACACAACTATAGTTCTGTCTTGCAACTTTGATTTATGATGTATCCTCATTGGACATAGCATTTTTTTCTCCCCCTTTTTTCATGTAACGTTGCTGCAACGCCATAAACAAGGTGCTGGAGTGCGTGAACAAAATTGTGCCTCAGACCTTTGTTTCCTTTTAATACGTACTTGTACCTGTAGTAGTCAGGTTTGTTTTTATGTTGTTGTTGCAAGGTGTTAGATCTTAAAGTGGGCCCTCTGGAGTGGACTAAAAGTCATCTGTTTCTAGCAGGTGGGGAAGGCTCCTCTCTGTGTCATACCCAGGTAGGTGTGTGTGTGTGTGTGTGTGTGTGTGTGTGTGTGTGTGTGTGTGTGTGTGTGTGTGTGTGTGTGTGTGTGTGTGTGTGTGTGTGTGTGTGTGTGTGTGTGTGTGTGTGTGTGTGTGTGTGTGTGTGTGTGTGTGTGTGTGTGTGTGTGTGTGTGTGTGTGTGTGTGTGTGCGCGCGCGTATACGGTATACCCCATTATGGTGGTTACTATGGGTGTCTTTTCTTTAGCCACACTTTTCTCTTGGTTGTCATCATGTAGATTTTCATGTACAGAATCAGTGCAGAGACCTAAATGCAGATCTGTTTGTATGTGCAGGTGCAGGGTGTGGTTTGGTTTGGTTGTCAGCTGCATGTGGAGAGCCACAGGGGTGATGCTAACACATTACACACACAGCAGGGGGGTGTAATAATGGGTATTATAGTTAATTAACCCATTAACCCATTAAGACCTGAGGCCGATTCTAAAATGCCTTCCAAATCCTTTGTTTTCTGAAAAACGTACAGTATGTTGCTATATCAGTGCTGCTCTAACGTTTTCATGTCGAGGACCCCCAAAATTATTATTTGGACGCTGACCCTCCCCCATCTCAATATATTTTGTTCCAGGGACCCCCAGAAGCAAAGATTGGAGTTAAAAATGTTCGCTTTAAAAATAATAATAAAAAAGGTTTTCAAACGATTTCACGATTTATAAGAAATGGCAGATCTACAAGCTCATAGCGCGGTACGAAGTGAAGTAGCCCATTGACTACCCTATATACAAACTCATCATCATCATTTATTTAACTCAAGACCATGACCACATGGTATGGAGCACAGAATCATGAATAGATATTATACAATAACAAGCTAATTCGTAGGCATTGCTCCTGGAAACCGTCTATGTGGTACCCATAGCTATGCGGTAAGTGCTTTATTATTGCACTTACCGCAATGTTCTTATTATTCTAAGATTATCTTTTCAGAAAAGCACCCAATCTACAAATAACTTTTGGCTTATCAGATTGGAGTAATAAAATTTACTTCAACATAGATGGGTGAGTTATAGTACGTTTGGCAGATATTTTTGTCTTGCACTCAAACAAGACGTGAAACTCATCCTCAGCTCGGTCGTCATTACATAAAATGCAGAACCTCTGACTTCTTTCCAGCCCTTCATATCTTCCACCCTAAAATTACAAATGACCTACAGTCTATACTTTTGGTTTCACATAGCAGGTATTTTTCTAGTTTAAACTCTTGTTTGAATTCTACATAAATGTCACATGATGTCATACTGTTAAGTTCACTTTGCCACTTTGTTTCAGCACTTTTGCAAGAGCTGATCTTTCAACCTCTGTTCAACAGTTAGTTTCAACCATTGCATTTCTGAGTCAGCCAAAGACAGACCTCAGTCGTCCAGTATCTGCTTCACATGCGAAGCCCATGGTGACACATATACACCTGCGTTAAACAGGCTAAGCAAACAGTTGTACATTATTCCGCTCAATTTACTTTCATTACCTTGAATCAACCACCCCCAATAGCCGATAACTCTCTTTTATCGGCTATAGTACCTCCCCAGCACCCCATACAGGCACACACCATATTACTACATACAGGTAGTTGTTTTTAGGATGTACAGTACTTGAGGAATTTAAGATGCAATTTTTTGAACATAATTCTTTTTTTCAAGTAAAACAAATGAAAACTTAAGGACTTTCACTAAATAAAAACTAAACTAAACCAGCAAACCCTGTTTAAAAAACGAATTACAACAAACTGAAATTGAAAACATGAAGTCAAAACTAAATATAAATACAAATTCTAAACCTTGACACACAGGGGAGGGCAGTTAAAGCAGGCTCATTGTCGTCTGTCTGTCTGTCTGTCTGTCTGTCTGGATTTCTGGTTGTCTGTGAGTGCTCTCTGCTCTCAGTCCTAGAATATCCACACAGCAACATCCCTCGTGTTAATTTACCTGTAAATGGATCCCATTTCACGCTCTCAGAATTAACCCATTAAGACCTGTGGCCGATTCTACAAATGCCTTCTGAATCAGTTAGTTCTCACACTTTCAAGATTTTTCGATGTGTTGAAACTTTGTGCCGCGCTGCGAGCTTGTACATCTGCTATTTTTTGAATAGCCAACGCAAAAGTCTAAAAATGACACAGATGCTTTCCCAGTTGTAATGGGTTAAAGGTAGGGTAAGTGATTTTCTTTGGTTAAAATAAGTGTTAAATAGCTCTATATTCTGATAGTACTCAATGCTATAGAGTGTTTGTTCAGTAAAAGGAGTCTCCTTGTCTCTCCAGCTCTTTATAAAACAGAAAATGCATTTTCGTTTCAGTTTCAGTTTCATTTCCAATTTTATCCAATCAGGATAGAGAACTCAATCAGGATATAGATTAAACAAGTGAAATTGGAAGTGATGACACTAAGAAATGAGCAGGCAAAATTGGAACTGGAACACTATAAAAATGAAGCTTAAAAATGGGTACTTTCTCCTGATTGGCTGAGATTTTGACACCTACCGGAAAATGTATTTTCTGTTTATTAAAGAGCTGGAGAGACGGGGAGACCCCTCCTGTTACTGAACAAACACTCTATAGCGATGAGTACTATCAGAATATAGTGCTTTAACCTTTAAACAAAATACTTTTTGTTTTAACCAAAACATATCACTTACCCTACCTTTTAAAGGAGTAGTTCACCCAAAAAAAATCTTATTTTATTTTTGGGTTTTATTTTTAATCCTTTAAAATTAACATCCAGGGTTAAGTGCGGGGTTAAGGTGCTCTCTTCATCTTATCCACTACCTCCAGTCTCCATGGCAGCAGGTGTCTGATACACTGTATCTATTTCTGATCATGTAGATACATTCTACCTGGTAGATGTGTGGGATGCATTTACAATCATGTTGTTGCTGCACATAGAAATGTTTAGGTATAAATGGTGCATTTATGCAGCGCTTCTATCCAAAGCGCTTTACATAGATTGTGCATTACATTCAACCATTCACACACACATTCACACACCGTTGGCGGAGGAAACCATGCAAGGCACCAACCTGCTCATCGGGAGCAATTTGGGGTTCAGCGTCTTGCTCAAGGACACTTCGACACTAACCCTGGGGGAGCCCGGGATCGAACTGGGAACCTTGCGGTTCCCATTCGGCCTGAACTTGGGACACTCATTATCACAAACTGATGTATCATACAGACAGTGTAATGAGACCACAAGCGGGATATAAATTAGTATGATCGATTATCTATTTTAATCAAAATAAACTGTTTTGCAGGACACATTTTAAATTTCGCTTTTCCCCCCCCCAAAGTTTGTAAATAAAGCAAAAATAGCAGATCCACAAGTTCACAGATCGGTTGCATATCAGTTATCGCCACCGTTGAGCAACAAAGTATAACATGGAGCTTAAGTAGCTAATAGACTAATTGATTTAGTTAGTTACAAAAAAATCTATTTGAATATTTTTGCATTGATTCAATGATATACGTATAAATAAAAAAAATAAAAAAAAACACACTTCTCGATTATTTGATTCATCGTAAAAGTACTTGATAGAGTAATCACTATGAAGATAATCGATAGTTATCCTAAATTAGCAGCCCTAAATAAGTATACCGGAGTATAGTATGTGCATGTAAATGTAATGGGTTTACCCAGACCAGTGTTGATTTCGTCGACTAAAACTACAACGAAAAATGTTCGTCGACTACCTTTTTACACTGATGAAAACTAAATAAAAACTAAGCTATGATGACTAAAACTAAGACTATATTGACAATTTCATCAACAAATAAAAACTAGACTAAAATGTTAGTGAGGGATGAGTGGAGAAGAGATCCAGTGGAACTAAAAGACAAGTCATTTTATGTTTGGTTGCTCGTGGGTGTTGCGCTCTGAAAACAGCAGATCTACAAGCTCACAAGCTTGTAGATCTGCTATTTTCAGAATGCAACCAAGTGTAAAATCGGCCTTTATGACGCCATCAAGGCACCGCCAAAATACATTTTAGTCTACTAAATCAACTGTAGATTTAGTCGAATAAAATCTTTTGATATTTAGTCGACTAAAACTAGACAAAAACTAAACCATTTCAGGTGACTAAAATATGACTAAAACTAAATGGAATTTTATTCAAAAGACCATGACTAAAACTAAATCAAAATTTGCTGTCAAAATCAACACTGACCCAGACCCAGAGCCATGCTGCTGGCTGTCAGTGCTTCAGGACATGCTACTGTGCACCAGGACATATTCAGCTGAATCTAAATGTGATGCTCCAACCTTCCATTACAAAAATGTGGGTCAGATCAGCAAAAAATGCCAGGAGACATGCAGTTGTGTAAAGTCACTAAGTACATGTACTCAAGTACTGTACTTAAGTACACTTTTGAGTTTTTTTTCTACTTTACTGGAGTATTTCCAATTTTCAATACTGTTACTTCTACTCCACTACATCTCGGAGACAAATATTGTACCTTTTACTCCACTTTTTTACTCCACTTTTTACTCCACTGCAATTATGATTATTATTACAAAACATAAATTAACCACTTAATAAGCCCTATTTAAACTTTGGCTATTTGAAAATAGCCGATCTACAAGCGCCTTGTGAGCTTGTAGATCTGCTATTTTTAAAATATGTTTTACTTTCAGGTAATTTCAGACATACAGTATGATAACTTGTGAAACGGGACATTCTGCATAATGAGTACTTTTACTTTTGGTACTTTAAGTATGTTTTGATGCCAATAGACCAATTATTTCTTTACCAACATTGAGACTGTATGCACAGGTGATTGTTTCATGCAATCAATTCTCAACCAGTTGTTTTGGGGTGCGCTGGTTTCAGCACACCCCGACCCCCTCTTGTGTATCGGCTAGTGCTGCGCACCCTAGCGAGACCTGACAGAATGGGTTTCATTTGGAGGCAGTGTGACGTTTGCAGCCAGTGTGTCGTCTGTTATGGGGTCTATACCGTTGTACTTTTACTCAAGTAAATTTCAATTACTGGACTTTTACTTATAACAGAGTGTTTCTACATTATGGAATTGATACTTTTACTTAAGTAAAGAATTTGAGTACTTTTTCCACCACTGGAGACATGCAGGCGAGGAGAGGTGCATGTTAGGTTGTGGATGATGTAATGCACATATACTGTACACGGTGAAAATCGTTTGCGACAATGAGTGTCCTTGCTCATTGTTTACGGTAATGCCATCTGTCACAAATAATGAATTGCCTTTTTTCTCATTGTGTCTCTAGACCTGAGTGGTGCAACAGCGCCCAAGCCCCTCAAGCCCCAGAGATCCCTACCAGGGACCCCCATCTCTCAGTACCTGGAAGCTGACCTAGTGCGATCATTCATGGACGAGAAGTACAAGGAGATTGCAGAGGTAAGACTTGAGTGTTGCTTCAAACGCAATTTTTTTTTTTTTTTTTAAAGGTAGGGTAAGTGATATTTTTTGGTTAAAACAAAAAGTATTTTTTTAAAAGGTTAAAATACTATATTCTGATAGTAATCATTGCTATAGAGTGTTTTTTCAGTAACAGATGTCTCCCTGTCTCTCCAGCTCCTTAATAAACAGAAAATACATTTTTCGGTAGGTGTCAAAATCTCAGCCAATCAGGAGAAAGTACCCATTTTTAAGCTTAATTTGTATAGTTTTCAGTTCAAATTTTGCAAGCTCATTTCTTAGTGTCATCACTTCCAATTTCACTTGTTTAATCTGTGTCCTGATTGAGTTATCTGTCCTGGTTGGATAAAATTGGAAATGAAACTACAAAAACAAATTAAAAAACTACAAAATACATTTTCTGTTTTATAAAGAGCTGGAGAGACATGGAGACTCCTTACATGGACAGGACACCCTATAGTAACGAGTACTATCAGAACATATACCCATTTTGCAATTATTTGAAACTTTGCAAATCACTTACACTACCTTTAAGCGAACATTTTTAACTCAAAATTTTGCTTCTGCGGTTCTACAAATGTCTTCTAAATCCTAACAGTTTTTTTTTGTATATGTTTCTTTATCAGTGGTTCTCAAACTTTTTCATGTCAAGGACCCCCAAAATTATATTATTTTCAGAATCAGTTTTATTGTCACATCACAGGTTTTCTGGTGTAAAGAAGTGGGTGAAATGAGTTTTTTTTTCGTGCTGTAGCTCCATCATTTTGTAGTTCCCGTAAGGCAAGGCAGTTTTATTTGTAGAGCACATTTCAACAACAAGGCCATTAATGTGCTTTATACAGAACATCAAGCAAAGGAAACACAATTGTACAATGACAAAAGTAACTCAAAGGCAGCGGCAAACAGAAAGGTCTTAAGTTGTGTTTTAAAAGAAATGAGAGTGACAGCAGACCTGCAGTTTTATTGGGAGTTTGTTCCTGCTGCTTCCCCATGTTTATTTTTGGTTTTAGGGGACAGAAAGCAGACCTTTTCCTCAGACGACCTGCAGAGATCTGGATTATTCATGATATCCTACAAGATCAGAAATGTATTTTTTTTGCCCCTAAACCATTCAAAGCTTCATAGACCAACAGTAGTGTTATTTTGAGATCAATTATTTGACACAAAGCATAAGAGGATAGAGGATCGAGTCAGAGCAGGAGAGATAAGAAAAGAAAAAAAAACACAGGATAGAAAAAGGTTAAGTAATCAAAGATATATACAGTCAGTGGTGGAAGAAGTACTCAGATATTTTACTTAAGTAAAAGTAGCAATACCACCATATAAAGGCCTGTGTTCAAAATGTTACTTGAGTAAAAGCACAAAAGTATTGGCATGAAAATATACTTAAAGTACCAAAAGTAAAAGCACTAAAATGTTTGAAAATGGCAGATCTACAAGCTCACAACGCGTCGCATCGCGACACGTTGTGAGCTTGTAGATCGGCTATTTTCAAATAGCCTATGTATAAAATAGGGCTAAAGTGTTTAATATATGTTTTATAATATAATAATTGATATCTGCAAAGTAGGCTAACTAGAAACTAAAGTTTTCAAATAATTGTAGTGGAGTAAAAGTACAGTATTTGCCTCTGAGATGTAGTGGAGTAGAAGTAAAAGTATTGGAAATACTCCAGTAAAGTAAAACTTTTATTTAAAGGGATACTTCACTTTAGGGCCGGGGACACATTTAAAAAAAATATTAAAAATAAATGAAAAATGTTATGGAAAATTCATGGCCCCCTCACGCATTAGAGTGTCCTACTAATGCGTGAGGGGGCCATGAATTTTCCATAACTTTTTTCATTTATTTTTAATATTTTTTTTAAATGTGTCCCCGGCCCGAGAGTGAAGTATCCCTTTAAGTACAGTACTTTAGTAAATGTACTTAGTTACTTTACACCACTGTATGTATACAGTACTTATATACAGATAGTGTGTGTGTATATTCACAGTCTGTGTGGATGACATACTGTGTTATGGTTGTTTTCTACACCCAGGAGCTGTTCACTCGCAGTATGGCAGAGAGTGAGATGCGCAGCGCTCCCTATGAGTTCCCTGAGGACAGTCCCATCGAGCAGCTGGAGGAGAGGCGCCACCGGCTGGAGAGGCAAATCAGCCAAGACATCAAGTAAGAAATGCACACACACACACACACACACACACACACACACACACACACACACACACACACACACACACACACACACACACACACACACACACACACACACACACACACACACACACACACACACACACACACACACACACACACACACACACACACACATTTTAGCCATTTATTTATGTCCACACAAAGGAAAGCATACAAGGACACAAATATTAAAGGTGCAGTAAGATTACATTAACAAAATCATGGCATACGTCTTCATGATACAATGAGCAGGTCACTCAGTACTCCATGGATATAAGTAACAGCGTCTCCACCATATGTGGCGACTGCCAATTATAGCAGAGACAGCACTATACTTTGCCAGCCTTTTTGCCTCCTTTTTGGGCATCCCCAGTTGTTGGAACCCTCTAACAACCAGTCTGTGGGTATATCCTAGGCTGCCAAATAGTCTGCACCTATAGCCCAGCTCTGAGATGGTATGTAGAAAACGCGCGCACACGCACGGACATGCACACGCACATGCACACACGCACACGCACACGCACACGCACACGCACACGCACACACCCCAACATAAGTCTTCTTACTGTATATTGCCCTATACCAGTGGTTCTCAAAGTGGGGTCCAGGGACCCTCAGGGTTCCTTGAGGGGGTTCAGACTGGGTCCATTCAGTTCCATTTGTACACTCTCAGAATTAACCCATTAAGACCTGAGGCCGATTCTACAAATGTCAGACAGTTTTCTGTAAACCTTATGTCACTATATCAGTGGCTCTCAAACTTTTTCATGTCAAGGACCCCCAAAATGATATGTATTTTGCCGCCGACCCCCATCTCAAAATATCAATCCTTCTAGGGACCCCCAGAAGCAAATATTTGAAATGTTCGCTTTAAAATAATACATATTCAAAGATTTGCACACGTTTTCAAGATTTTAAAAAATTGCAGATCTACAAGCTCGTAGCGCGGCACAAAGTGACGCGCTATGAGCTTGTGGATCTGCTATTTTTTAATAGCTAGAATTTAAGATGACACGGATGCTTTCCAGGTCTAAATGGGTTGTTAAAGGGATCCTTGAAATTGAAAAGGTTTGAGAACCACTGCCCTATACATTTACACCCCCCCCCCCACCTTTACAAACAGTCATGGCTCCACTCAATGCGTGTGCACTCGACAGTTTCCTACAGGTCAGTTCCGGTGCTTAACTAAACTAAACTAAATGCAGCCAGCAGCTAACCAGGCCGGCCCGGCAGTCAGCACACGTTTTCTTTGTTCCAGCCTGTTCTACCCGAATGTCCAGGAAGTCTTGAGTTGCTATAGGGTGATGGTATCTGCACCACTAAGCCAATCTTTTTTGGTGGGGGATCTGGCACCATTGGCGGGGTCCCCTTGTTGTCAATAGGCGTGTGCCTCCACTAACTAACGGCATTTTTCTGTTTGTGTCATCCTCACCCTCCATCCTTCCATCACCCCGACTCCCTTGTTTGGGTCTCCTGTCTTTCCTGTCCTTCTTTATTTTCACCCCTCTGTCTCACCCTCCTACTACGCTTCATGGGTGTTGTCTTCTGTTGCGCTTGCGTCTATGTGTGTATTTTGTCTGTCTTGTCCGTCTTCTTGGTTTCTCTTAATTTCCTGTCATTCACCCCCCACTCTGCCTCCTGCCTTGCCATGCTGCTCCTGTGCCCACTGCATATCACCCCAGGCTTGAGCCAGAGATTTTGCTCCGCGCCAAGCAGGACTTCATGAAAATCGACAGCGCCGCAGACTTGGAGTGAGTGAGCCGCTTCAAGTACTAGTAAAATATGTTCCGTTTACTCTGCTTTTTCAAAGGTACTCCTGGCAAACTATTCGTCTGACTTCAGAGTGTTACATTATGTCTGCATGTTATGTATATACAATGTTTAGTTTCTGTTGAATTGTGAATACTTAGTTTTTAAGTGCACTTCTCTCTTTGTAAGGCCATGTAATCCATCAGTACATTCCAATGCATTGTGTTTGCCCTCTGCTGGTGATACATGATAATAACATGGTAGTGGAAACAGGTAACCGTGCTCTTTTTGCTGTCTCTCTCTCTCCCTCTGCAGCTCTCCGCTCCTCTTTCATTTGAGAGATTAGTTTTTGTCCTTGTTATAGCCACAGTATGATATACTGTAATGGTACAACTAGCTCTCACAGACACAGGTGGTTTAACCCATTAATTAAGACCTGAGGCCGATTCTACAAATCCCTTCTAAATCAGTAGTTCTCAAACGTTTTCGTAGTTCAAAATTATTCAGCATTATACACTTAGATCTTTCCCCCCAAAATAGCAGGCCACTTCGTGCCGCGCTGTCAGCTTGTATATCTGCTATTTTTGAATAGCCAACGCTAAAAATTTTAATTTTAACTTTCCTGGTTTTAATGGGTTAAAGTTTAGGCCTCTGGTCGTTAATAAACCTTATAGGTGGCCTCAGCTAAGCATATAGCACAAGAAGTCTTCAACCGTACTGTTGGCAAATATCTGGTTCTTTTCATATCACACATTCTTTGTCTTATGCTTAATTTATATACGTTGTTGTGCACCAGTGACGCGTACCAAACAATTGCCAGTCTATAATCTCGTAACGCATTGCTTGTGACCCATTTTGGGCTTGTCGATCGGCTATTTTCACCATGCGACACTACGGAGCACAATGACACATAAGTCAGTCTTTACTCCCATCTTGCCTCTATTCTCAGTTTTTTTGCTTGCCATCTGTCTTCTTGTTTTGACATTTTGTCCCATCTCTCTCCACATCTGTCTCTCTCTCTCTATTTTTGCACTTTAAGGTTAATGAATGAGAAGGACGTATGGACTGTGGATGATGGCTTCAGGACGAGGGCGGCGCCGATGGAGAGGGAGTACCAACGTGTGTCAATATCTGGAGAGGAGAAGTGTGGGGTGAGGAACCCCACCCGCCAAAATATATATATATATATATACAGGGTTCCCAATATATATATATATATATATATATATATATATATATATATATATATATATATATATATATATATATATATATATATATATATAAACGTTTTCCAGGCCTGAAAAGGGTTTGGAATTAAGCAAATACTTTGGAAAATGTTTGTATATTTTATAACATGTCCCAAAGCTAGGGGTGTGTCGATACACTAATTTCATGATACGATATTGGGCTCACGGCATCGATATAATACGATATATGGCACTTTTTTATTATGAAAATATATCGTGGGCAAAAAAAGCAAATGCAAACAAATACTTCTGTTTTTTGCATTATTATAAAATTATTATTATTATTATTTTCATATTTTATTTTTCAAAACGATACATATCGTCACGAAAACGTATCGCGATATATCGCGGGACGATATATCGGCACACCCCTAATGTCTAACATGTGAAATACCTGTGGCCTAATGTGTATACAGGACGTCACGTGACAAAAATAATAGATCTACAATCTAACAACAGCATGTTGCATCGTGATACGTTGTTAGCTTGTAGATCTGTTATTTTTGTAACTTGACTCCTTTGCCCGAGTCTGTCTTGGGGCATAGCACGCTGGTGTAAGAGCCTCATTATTGCACCGTATGATTGCTATAGGTCTGGAAATGGGATAAAATACTTTGTGAAAGTTATGGAAACGTGTGGTGTTTGCTTTACTTTTTGTGTTAGGTGCCCTTCGTTGACCTGGTGGATGCTGCCAAGTGTGTGGTGAAGGCGCTGTTCATACGGGAGAAGTACATCAGCCGGTCCATGCAGAACTTCTGCAAGACAACAGCTCACTCCTTGCGGGAGCTGGGAGAGAGAGCCCTGGACCTGAACCTCTATGAGGAGATCCCTGAGACGCCTGTAGATGCAGGTGTGTGTGTGCCCCATGCGTACATAAACAGACACGTATGCTTGTGCATGAATGAACCGACAACCAGTGTTGATTTCGTCGACTAAAACTATGACTAAAAATGTTCGTCGACTACCTTTTTTCACTGACGAAAACGAAATAAAAACTAAACTACGATGACTAAAACTAAGACTAAAAATATTGCCAATTTCGTCAACAAATAAAAACTAGACTAAAATAATAGGGAGGGACTAGAGAAGAAGAGATCTAGTAGAACTAAAAGACAAGTCATTTTATTATTTTCAGCATGCAAACAAGTGTAAAATCAGGCATCACAACGCCATCAAGGCACCGCCAAAACACATTTTAGTCGACTAAATCAACTGTAGATTTAGTCGACTATAATCTTATGATATTTAGTCGCCTAAAAGTAGACAAAATCTAAAATATTTCAGATGACTAAAATATGACTAAAACTAAATGGAATTTTATTCAAAAGACTATGACTAAAACTAAATCAAAATTTGCTGTCAAAATCAACACTGGCATGAATGAACCGACAACCTCAGCACCCTTGACACCTCTGCTGAGTGTAAATGCCAAACCGCACCAATGCAAGTAGTCGCAACTCCTTGCAACAAAATTGTTTTAAGGCCATGTCACACCAATGCAACTCCTTGCAACTGCCATTGGGGATAATGGTTGTGAGTAGTTGCAAGGAGTTGCATTGGTGTGGAGTCTGTGGACTGGCCTTAATTCTGAGGCCCTGCTATCTTATCTACTGTAATTTGAATTCTTGCACTGTCCAAATCTCTTCGCCAAAAAAACTACCGACCTACAAGCTTGTAGAATGGCTATTTTCGCAGAATGTTCGCCACAGAATAGGGACGCTAGGGGTCATGTGGCTTAATCTGACAATTAAAAAAATTAAGCTTTGGTGACACGGATGTTGTAATTAGACAGATTGTTTTGTCTTCTCTCCCAGATGCCCCTGTTCACCCCCCTGTTTCGGAGACGCACCCTTATGAGAATCAGGACCCCAAGAATATGCCCGCTGACACGGGATACAGCTGCAAGATGGTGGACGGAGTAATCCACGTCTACACCAATAAGAACTCCATGGATAAGTGAGTGATGCTCATTTGTGTTGGTGTCTTATCTGTTGAAAATTTGACTTGTTTTACAAGTCCAATCTTTGGATTCTGACCAGTTTTAACAGCAACAACAACCCCATGTGATTCTCATGTGTAGGAGCACAGAACTTGACCTGCCATACCCTGACCTGAAGGAGTACATTGCAGACATGAATGTCATGATGGCCCTCATTATCAATGGACCAGTGTGAGTAGTGTATGTATGTGTATACACACTGTATATTTGTATTCGTCGTGACGAGTGATAATTTGTTTATCACATATGAATAGTCTTTTTTTATTCACAAGGACAATAAGAGAATAGCATTTCATCAACACTTTATTTGAATAAATAGATCAAAACCGTAGGCGTGTCTTCTCCTCCGCGTCATCAGTGCCCATACCCTAGGTGGGGTTGGCGAAAGGGCCTACTCTGTGTGGAGTTTGCATGTTCTCCCCCTGTGTCCTAGGGTAGTTAATACCCTCACAAAAACATGTAGTAATCCTGGTCGCTATACCGCCTCCCCCATGACAGCCGGGGGCCGGGGGCCTGATGGAGGGGAAGGGAACTGGTTGGAATAACATGTTCCTTCCACGCGCTACGTCCTACCGGGGAAACTCCCCCCTGTCAGGTGACAAGAAGGTCAGTTGGCTCTCATGCATTGAAGGAGGCATGAGCTCGACCCTGGGCTCCCTAGGCTGGTCGGGGGAGTGTAGCGTCCAGGATCACTTAGAAAAATTAGCACCGGGTGAAAAAGGGTTACAAAATCGTGGGATGAAATATATTTAGAAAAATTAAAACAGTAGAACAGTACTGTCAATGAGAACTTTCCGTGGCAAGCAAAGGATTCCCGACATGGGGAGGGAGCTGCAACCATTCTGTGAACCATAAATGGTAAATGGTCGCTGTTTTACGCTCAGTGTTTTGGTTTCTTTGCGCCCAAATAAACGCCGGTGTCATCTCAGCCATGATTTTAACGCGTCATTTGCAGCCACCAAGTTTAGTCCATACTGTATGCTGAGTTCCATCAGCAATATAAGGTCGCTTGCGGTGCAAGTTCAGCATGGTGGTGGCACTTCATATGCGATGATTGGTTAGCTGCCGTATAACCCCTAGAGAAGATAACAGAAGCTTACCAATCAGCACAACTTTATCACCCTCTCAATCCTGTTATCACTCCCATCACCGCAAATAAAGGCCGGTAATGTGATAAATATACATAACAAGTTCAGTATTAATTTGACATGAAACATGACATGTTTTTCTGCCCATGGTGTTCACAGGAAATCTTTCTGTTACCGCCGGTTACAGTACCTCAGCTCTAAATTCCAGATGCACATCTTATTGAATGAGATGAAGGAGCTGGCAGCTCAGAAGAAGGTTCCTCACCGAGACTTCTACAATATCCGCAAGGCAAGGATCACACATCAGCAGCTGCCTTAACCCTTTAAGACCGGGAACGCATCTGTCATTTTAGATTTTAACCACTTTAACTATTATCTTATACATTCGCTATTCAAAAATAGAATAGCCAATGTATGTATAATTTTTGAAAAATCGTGAAAATCGTGTGCAAATGTTTTAACTCAAATCTTTGCTCTACATTGTCTTCTAAATCCTAACAGTTTTCTGAAAACCGTATGTTGCTATAATATCAGTGGTTCTCAAACTGTTTCATGTCAAGGACCCCCAAAATTTTATGCATTTGGTCGCGGACCCCCATGTAAAAATATTTTGTTCCAGGGACCCCCCAGAAGCTAAATTTGTTCGCTTTAACCCATTAAAACCTGAGGCGATTCTTTTAAAAATCTAAATCTCAACAGTTTTTTGAAAAAAATCTGGGAAATATTTTTTCAATATTTTTCAAAAATAGCAGATCTACAAGCTCGTAGCGCGGCACTCGGTGCCGCGCTATGAGCTTGTATATCTGCTATTTTTGAATAGCCCAAAGAAATCTTAAAATGAGACGCAGATGCGTCCCCGGTCTTAATGGGTTAAAAATATATATATTAAAAGATTTGCACAAAATTTCATGATTTTTCTAAAATAGCAGATCTACAAGGTCATAGCGCAGCTATGAGCTTGTAGATCTGCTATTTTTGAATAGCTAAAGTGTAAAATAATGGTTAAAGTGGTTACACAGGTGCGTTCCCGGTTTTAATGTGTTAACTGGCTCATTGGAGAGAAGTTCATCCTTTGTTGCCCCAACATCATCTACTAGTTGATGACAGATGAAGATATCAGAGATAATGTTAACTTCCTATTGAGTGTTGGGAGCGATCCAGGAGGCGTTCTACTCACAGTGTTGATTTGCCCCCCAGGTGGACACACACATACACGCGTCCTCTTGCATGAACCAGAAGCACCTGCTCCGCTTCATAAAACGAGCCATGAAGAAGTTCCCCAAGGAGATCGTCCATATAGAGCGCGGCCGCGGACAGACCCTCATGGAGGTGTTCGAGACCATGAACCTGACGGCCTTCGACCTGAGCGTAGACACTCTGGACATGCACGCGGTGAGGAGCCAGGGGTAGTGCCACATTAGCATTTCGCTGCTTGTACCTGTATGAGTACTTGTGACGAATAAACCCTCTTGATTCTTGGCAGGAGACCTTTGAATGCTCGTGTTGCCATTTTAAAATCAATACAACATGATGTGTTAACCACTTAAGCCCTATTTTATAATTGGTAGTAGGATGGTGTCACACGGCAAAAAAGAGCCAAAGCATTTTGTGAGCTCGTAGATTGTCTACTTTCGCTATTTAACCACTTGAATAAGGAAGAACAATGAAAGCACCCGCCCACTGCCCGACTTGGCCAGTACAAGAGAGAACGTTATTACACAAGGTTCGCCTCAGGCATCCTCATCCTCAGGCCTTTTGTGGTCAAAATGTCGTGTCTTAATAAAGATGCAGGTACTGTACTTGTATTGTTTTCATTGTGTGCCTTGCCTACGCACCTGTCACAGAGGCATTATAACTAGGTGTGCAAAAGGCTTTTTACCAGTTGCTATTTAGCCACTTGAAACCTACCATCCCTATTCTGGAGCAAACATTCTGCTAAGATATTTAGTGTAGAGCAAAAACAACAGGTGGTCTAGTATAGAGCCCTTAGGAATCAGGGCAAGTAAGTAAGTATAGGGTTTAAGTGTTACATTTTCATCTATAACTACATACCCAAAATAGGGACACTAGATTGAAAGTAGTTACTATGTCCTACCCAGAATTCAAAGCCGGATCCCTAGGTTGGGAAGGTGGGGTTCTTTCTATTTACGTTTATGTTTCATGCAATACCTGTTGTCAACCAGTAAGGACCTGACCACTGGACCTAAATGTCTCAATACAAGGAGCAGGGAAGCCGTTGTGTTAGTTAATAATGCATTAACATACCCAGACATCTTCTCTACCATACAGATTGGTTAAACATTTTGTTTCATTCATTAACAAAAGTTCTAGATTGCAGCTTTATCAATCTTCTGTCTTACCTTCATTTTCTCAGGACCGCAACACGTTCCATCGCTTTGACAAGTTCAACGCCAAGTACAACCCCATCGGAGAATCCATCCTCAGAGAGATCTTTATCAAGACTGACAACCACATCGAGGGGAAATACTTTGCACACATCGTCAAGGTTGGGTCATATAAAGCAGTGGTTCTCAGCGGGGGGCCCGGGGACCCCCAGGGGTCCTTGGGGGGGGGGGGGGGGGGGGGGGGTTCCAGGGGGTCCCCAGCTACAGTAGCTTACATTTATATGTTGGCTATTAAAACATATTTGAAAAATATCTAATATGTTTGGAAAATGTTGAATCATTTAACACAAACCTCTTTTGGTGGTCCCTGGCACAAAACATTTTCAGACGGGGGTCCGCGGCCAAATACATATCAATTTGGGGGTCCTTGACATGGGGGACCCCCATGGGTTCTTGAGGGGTTTCTAGGGGGTCCCCAGCAAAATGTGTTAATGTAGCATCAAAATCAGTTGAACAACTTTACCCTATTTCTATACTCGAAAATAGCAGATCTACAAGCTCACAATGCGTGAACGCGTCGTATGAGCTTGTAGATCTGCTATTTTCTTCTTCTTTACATTTAAAAAAAAAATATATATATATCTTCCAGTTGTTTTAAGACAGATCTTCTCTTATGACATGAATCTTTGATTTGCCCCACCCATTGTTTCGCTGTCTTTTCTAGGAGGTCATGTATGACTTGGAGGAGAGCAAGTACCAGAACTCGGAGTTGCGTCTGTCCATATACGGCCGCTCACGTGACGAGTGGGACAAACTGGGTCAGTGGGCCGTGAACCATCGTGTCTACTCCGACAACGTGCGCTGGCTCATCCAGTTCCCCCGCCTGTTGTGAGTACAGAACCTCCACTTCACAGCACAATCATTCTTCATCATCATTATTTTAACCTTTTAACTATTTGTTTCCAAATAATAAAGTTGCTTTTATTTAGTTTCAGTTTTTTGTAAAGCTACTTTGAGTACTTAAAAAAGCCCTATATAAATTGTATGTATTATTATTTATACTGTAGTATCATTCTTTTATTTAGCCTACTGCTAAAGTGGTAAGCTATATTCGAGAACAAGTGTGAACCCCTTATATCATATCGAGATATTTGGCATCAATATCGAGATATGTCCGTATCTTCAGCCCTAACAGTTGGTTCTTTTGCTGCAGTAATGGTATTATTGTTTTCTTTTTAGCGGTATTAAAAATGTCTTAAAAGGCATACAATTTGTACTTTAGAAGTGTGCAGATACCCTGGGTGCAATGTTCCATGTCTCTGCTGCACAGTGGGTGGGTGTGGCTTTCTGATTGCATCAACATTTGACCCCCTTTGCAGTGACGTGTACCACACCAAGAAACAGTTGGCCAACTTCCAGGAGATGCTGGAGAACATCTTCATGCCTCTGTTTGAGGCCACCATCAACCCCCAAAGCCACCCAGAGCTGCACCTCTTGCTGCAGCATGTGAGTACGACCACACCTACATTGAGACTAATACGGAAGAGACAGTTCATATGAATGGCCTGTAGTTTCGCTGTTTTACCCCTGCTGGTGTCAGAAAGAATTTATCTCAATGGAAGCGGATGGGTTTTTGACAAACTTTAGACTAGATTTTCTTACCTTAATAAAAATTGTCATAACTACTATATGCTTCCATTCGCTAGTTTAAAGTCTCCTTTCAATCATCATGATATGCGTTTTGCTAAACTATGGTCCCATTTATTTTAAAATAACGATAAAGTAGGTTATGCTCTAGGAGGGGCGGGATGATTTGATTGACAAGCTACACAACCAATAGCATTCATTCCCCGCCCCCGCTCTTGATTGACAAGCTACCCAACCAATAATGGTCTGGTGGCATTCTGCAGGATATGATGCGATATGACGCGATATTGAAAGATGGCGGATTTGAATTGCTGAACAATCGGCTTCATTTACGGTCTGTAGAAACCAATGGCGTCACGTTGTCCATTCTATGATTCGGACATGTCCTATCAATACAGGGTTGTTCAACGTGGAATAATCTCCCATTGGCCATAAGACATTGTCCTACTTTTACATCTTTCAAGCACAATCTAAAAAAATGGTTACTTGATGACCAATCTTGCGACCATTCATAATCAATCCCTTAAAGCACTTTTTTTTGTGGGGACTGTTGATGAAAATTTGTATCATACTCATTACATTGATTACCCAGAATTAAATTACTAATCTAAGATCAAAGGCCATCTGCAGAGTTAAGCAATTTTTTTAATTTATTTTTACATAATTATTTCTGTCTTCAGAGTGATTTAATCTTGCCTGTGTTGTTTGTGTTATTAGGTGGTGGGCTTCGACAGTGTGGACGACGAGTCCAAGCCCGAGCATCACATCTTCAACCTGGACAGCCCACTGCCAGCCAACTGGGCCGACGAGCACAACCCTCCCTACTCCTACTACCTCTACTACACCTATGCCAACATGACGGTGCTCAACCACCTGCGCAGGTAGGCAGCGCCCAGGCATTTCACACGGCTCAGTAGGGCTGGGCAATCAACCTAAAATATATTGAAACCAATATTTAGAACCTCTAACCAACTTAATCTTACTCAAGTAGGTTAATCAAATAGTAGGTTTCTTTTTTTAGAATTTCTTTTATTTTATTTTATTTCTCATTTAATTCTTCAACACGAAAACATTCTCATAGAGTTTTTTTTATAATTGACCTAATGGTTGGTTTGATTAACCACTTAGGCCTGTATTATACTTCGTTGTACAATGGTGTCGCACAAAATTAGCATCCATTGTTAACTGTGTCCCCGTTTTGACCACGGATATGCTCTAAATGTGTGAAAAATATATATTTAATTTCAGGTCTTTAACACATTGACCGCCAGAGGTTAATCTCATAATGTACTCACCAGTGCCAACGTTTTATTGTTGTTTTTTGTTTTTTTCACGTCGCCACAGATCTTGTTAAAATCCTTAAGATTGAGCTGTGCACTGTTTGTAAACATCGCGGAGATCTCACTGCTTCTACCAGTGAAGACCACGTGTCAAACGGAGCCGCCATGTTTGAGTTCTGACCGTTTAAGTTAACATGGGAAATGCGAGGATGAAAAACTACATGTTTACAGGGGCTTTTACAGGGGTTTGTGTGTACGACTTAGAATGGAGACAGACGGGAAACAAAAAACGTGATCGCACTTCCGGTCGACATCGGGTGGTGTTACACTGAAAATGGTCCCCCTAGAAAATTGAAAAAAAAAAAAAAATCGAAAAAAAGGAAAAAGCACCACAGCCCGTAGGCTACGGGATCGGCGCTTAACCGTTGGATTTAACGGCCCGTAGAACTACGGGCCCGGCGGTCAATGTGTTAAATGAACACTCAGGATTTTACTGTGTACCAGTCAGACCTTGACAACGTTTCTTGTGTTTGTCCGATAACAGGAGGCGGGGCTTCAACACTTTCGTACTGCGGCCTCACTGTGGGGAGGCGGGGCCTATCCATCACCTGGTGTCAGGTTTCATGCTGTCAGAGAACATCTCCCATGGACTGCTGCTCAGAAAGGTCAGGAGTGTCTAGAGCAGTGCTTCTCAACATGTGGGGTCCGGACACAGTTTTGTATAGGCTTTCCAGGTCTAAATGGGTCAAAGTGGTTAACAGTTCCACTTCTCTGCTTGCCTTGGACCCCTGAGTGTTTGTGGCTATAATAATAATCTGTGGTTTCTGTGTGTCCCTCAGGCCCCTGTGTTGCAGTATCTGTACTACCTGGCTCAGGTTGGCATCGCCATGTCCCCTCTGAGCAACAACAGCCTGTTCCTGAGCTACCACCGTAACCCACTGCCAGAGTACCTGTCCAGAGGTCTGCCCATCTCCCTGTCCACCGACGACCCCCTCCAGTTCCACTTCACCAAGGTCAGTATACAGTGCTCCTCCAGTTCAGACGCCAGCAAGACCACAGCACAGCAGTGTTGGCAGATTTTGTGAGAGAAACAAGCAACCAGGTCTATAAAAACAAGCCCAAAAGAAGCGACTAGGCCACATGAGCACTTTGAACCTAAACTGCTCAAAAAAAGTTCGGAAACTTAACTTCGGTCAATAATATCTCCCGTTTAATAATACCAATTGGTGTTTTATATCATTTTTATCGTTGATTAGTCACCTTTACAACGAGGTACAGCTTGTAAGGATCGGGCATTCGTGGAATGAGCAACACAGCTGAATGTGTGGGTAGCGCCTCCAAAAAATGTGCCAAAATCAATCAATATGCTTCTGTTGGTTATCACTCTTGTTTTGAGCAACCTGCCAGCACACACCTGCTGAGAGGTGTGTGCCAGTAGTCACAGGTGTGTGACTGCCTCACAGGTGAGTGACTGGCACCTGAACATGGGTTCTGCACCTTTGTTGAGTTGGAGTGTGTATGCTCCAAGCAGCAACACTGCCCCCGTGAAAAGATGCCACGTTTGTCCCGGGAAATATATTTATTTTTGTGAGGATTTTATTTAACAACACAAATCTTGTATGGGGGTCCCTGGCACAAAATATTTTCAGATGGGGGTCCGGCGGTCCGCGGACAAATGCATATTAATGTGGGGTCCTTGACATGGAAAAGTTTCTGAACCACTGGTTTAAACAACATTAGGAAGCAAGCCCAAATAAGTAACTACACACACACACACACACACACACGTGCCCAAAAAAACACTACCTGCAACTACCAATATTTACAGACGACTTTACAGGAAAACAAGGCCAAAGTCACTTATTTGATTGAATATTTTATTAGACAGAAATGTAAAACAGCACGAGTACAGTCAAACACATTGTCTAAAAGGATAACACCAAAAGCAGTCTTGTTTCCATTGATAAGCGGACATGGCAATGGTTTTACTGTTAAATACTATTTTTGTCTTTTATTGTCACACAACCGTAACCTGTTGAAATTGCCTTCAGTGTGTTTTCTGGCTAGTATTTGTGTTATATTATAAATATGTATTTCTTAACTACTTAAGCCCCGTATATACTTTGTCGCACAACAAATAGCAGATCTAAAAGGTCACAGCTCGATGAGCTGAAGGTTTTGGAAAATGTTTGGAAATGTTTGAAGATTTTAGCATTTTCTTTTTTTATTCATAATTATTCTTGTGTGTGTGTGTGTGTGTGTGTGTGTGTGTGTGTGTGTGTGTGTGTGTGTGTGTGTGTGTGTGTGTGTGTGTGTGTGTGTGTGTGTGTGTGTGTGTGTGTGTGTGTGTGTGTGTGTGTGTGTGTGTGTGTGTGTGTGTGTGTGTGTGTGTGTGTGTGTGTGTGTGTGTGTGTGTGTGTGTGTGTGTGCGTGGCCACAGGAACCTCTGATGGAGGAGTACAGCATTGCAGCACAGGTGTGGAAGTTGAGTTCCTGTGACATGTGTGAGCTGGCAAGGAACAGTGTCCTCATGAGTGGCTTCTCACACAAGGTAACATATAGCAGCTGTTCTGCTCTCCTCACATGTATATCTTAATGCCAATTCACCTCCCAATCACCAGTCGATCTACAAGCTCACAACGTGGCGCGAAGCAGCACGTTGTGAGCTTGTAGATCTGCTATTTTCACTAGTTTGGCTCTTGGGCAAACGTCACATTTTTCTTTTGGGTCTTGAGTTAAAAAGTTTGGGAGCCACTGAGCTAGTGCGTCTCATCCCAGAGTCGTGTATAACTTTCCTCCTCCATAATGGTTTCTCCTATACCTTCAAGGCAAAGAGCTACTGGCTGGGCCCCAAATACGGGCAGGAGGGCCCCGTGAGCAACGACATCCGTCGCACCAACGTCCCCGACATCCGCGTGGCGTACCGCAGCGAGACGCTGTGTGAGGAGCTCAACCTCATCACGCACGCCGTGCGCACAGAGGAGGAGCTGGACACCATCGACGAGGAGGACACGCTGTCCATGGCCCCGATCGCCGCCGGACAGCGCTGAAGCCACGACGACCGACCATCGTCTCCTCATCTCTTAGCAACCCCCCCACCCATCCCATCCCATCCCAGCATGACACCCCACAGGAGATAAAGGCATGAGAATAAAGCTGCTCCTCTACCTGTTTCTGATCAACCCCCCCCCTCTCTCTCTCTATACACTCACAATCGCAATGAGTGAAGGATTCTTCAGTGCTCAACCTGCCTGCCTGTGTTTCTAGTTTTAATGAAGGGTATTCAACCTTGTACTTCTCTAGGGGAACCTTTCTACCCCGGTTACTATTTCTTTCACCTGTATGTCTCTCTCTAATGCTCAGTGTGACATGTTCAGTCTCAATCAGCATTGGGTGACCCTGCTTGTCCGGGTCGTTCTCTGATTGCGCATGGAGCAAAAGGAGACAATAAGATAGTTGTTTTCTCTCACTTAACTACTTGAAGCCTTGCCTCCCTATTCTGGGTGGCAATCATTCTGTGAAAAATAGCAGATCTACAAGCTTACAACGCGTTGCGTTGTGTGCTTGTAGATCGGCTATTTTCTCACGAAGATGTTTAATGTGGAGCGAAAAAGGGAGCAGACCTAGTATAGAGCCAAACCAAAGCCACGTTGGCCCATCAACGATGTGTGATCGGATGGCATGTTTTTAGCCCCCACCACAGGTATTGCAAAAGACATATTAAAGCACTGACATAACAGTTCACCTACATGCACACGTAAACACATGCAAAAGCAGATTTACGGCAACTTCATTGTGAAATTTGCTTTTGTTCACATTCATGCTGCCTTTACCAAGCTTAGTGCACATACAGCATCTCCAGAATGACAACAAGTTATAGGTCTGTTGCAGCTGGATTGTTGTTGTTGAAGCGATGTGATTTCCTGCACAATGCGTTCTTTAAGTGGGGTTTTCACGTTAAGCTGCGCCCCGATCCAGTTTCATGTAGAATCATCTCATAATGTGGAGTTGTCATAAAAAGGCTGAGTTACAGAACAGTGACTGCTGAAATGGAGAAGAGGAGATAGATACCGTCTTTATTTGCGTGTTGCCATGCCAGCTATCAGCTGTCACAGTGCTTGTTGTAGCAGCAGAAGATCTATTCGCTAAGAGCCCACACACAGCATTTCTGTGATTTTACAGTACGTTTGCTGTGAACTATATAAGAAGGGAGGGAAAGCCAGCAGAACCTACAGTAGTGCCCTCTCGCAGGAGAGGAGCCGACTTCCTGTGGTCAACCGCAAACATTCCATGAAGCAATCAGTAATCGAGAGTTATTTTGTAGCCACAAACAAAATACTTTGCTATAAATATAGACAATGACATTAGTTTTATTACACAACCGAGCAGAGTAGATTTTTACCATAATAGGTATGTGTCTGAAGATGTATTTGTGTAGCAAGAGGCAATGTGATGTGGAGAGGCTGTTGCTTTAACCACAGCTTATGGGAGCATACATAGAGATGGGTGAATGCAGCCCCAACCATTACCTCACTGTGTCCATTAGATATATATATATATGGACCTTGTACACCATGTTGTGCATGGGCCTTGATCCCACCCCTCCAGTCCCCTGGCCCTGGTGGAAGAGTGGCCCCCCCCCCAAAAAAAAACAATGGGGCCCACTGTGAAAACGTTGATTGCTGTTCTTCCCTTTGCATGCAGTGCACTGTATGCACCAAGCCAAGACTTTCTAGTGCCTTTTTGATTTGAGCTTTTGGGCCACTGTTAGCCCTGTCTGTAAGCCGTTGTCATGTAAACGTTGTCTTGTCTTTATCAGCCAACAACAAATATAGAGTACAATCTGCCTATATGCTGTTGTGATAACAGTCCACGTCACACCAAGCCGCCCGGCTGCATGCTTGGTGTGTGTACACTACAGTTGTCTCTATACCTAAGCCTTCCAGTGAAGAGCAACACATTTCTTTGTAGCTTTTACAAGTGCTTTCTATCATGTAGTGCATGCCTGCATGGAACCCGATGGGGAAGAGACGTGGAGAAGCTGTTTACAGTGGGCTGTAATGTAAAGCGGTAAATGTAATCCTGCTGGGCCAGCCGTCACGCCTGAGAGACGCTTGTAATCGTTCTTTTGGTCCAGCAGTAAAAAAGAGGTGCTCTGTTGTTCCCCCTGTGGAAGTGAACCATGAAGGGACGCTCGCTGGTCCATCATCAGTGTGGTTCCTGAGGGGGATTTCGTGAATCTCACCCAAAAAGCTGCGATCACCAAAACTTAACTTGGGATCTTTGTATTCTACAATTCCATGTCTCATCTGTGCAGTGTTGATTTTGACAGCAATTTTTTTTTTTAGTCATAGTCTTTTGAATAAAATTCTATTTAGTTTTAGTCATATTTTAGTCATCTGAAATGTTTTAGTTTTTGTCTAGTTTTAGTCGACTAAATGTCATAAGATTTTAGTCGATTAAATCCACAGTTGATTTGGTCGACTAAAATGTATTGCGGCGGTGCCTTAATGGCGTTGTGATGGCTGATTTTACACTTGGTTGCATGCTGAAAATAGCCGATCTACAAGCTCACAACGCGTCGCAGCGCGACGCGTTGTGAGCTTGTAGATCTGCTATTTTCAGAGCGCAACACCCGAGCGCAACCAAACATAAAATGACTTGTCTTTTAGTTCTACTGGATCTCTTCTCCACTAGTCCCTCAGTAACATTTTAGTCTACTTTTTATTTGTTGACGAAATTGTCAATATATTTAGTCTCAGTTTCAGTCATCATAGCTTAGTTTTTAGTTAGTTTTCGTCAGTGAAAAAAAGTAGTCGACGAACATTTTTCGTCATAGTTTTAGTCGACAAAATCAGCACTGCATCCGTGTTATCACAACCTTTTCCCTGTCAATGGACATTTTCCCCCCAAGTGTCCATCAAACTGTGAGCGTTCTTTGAATATTGTTGCTACTGTAAAGTGATACTTGATGCCAAGATTACAGATCTGAAATAGTACGATTATAACACAGTAGGCTACCATACCGTGTCCTGTAGAGAAAATGTAAACGGAATACATCCTATTCGTGTCAGCCTTTGTATTAATAACAAGGTATTTTGTCCAACATACTGTGTTTATTATACACATGTACATGTTTATTTTGAGAAAAAAAGCATTGTTTGGGCGAATGAATTGGAATCTTTCTTAATTCAGGAAAGAATATGGGAAAGTATACAGTAGCTGCTCAGTGTTGAAATGATACACTGGAGTTGTGTGTGGTGAAGTAATGGCTGATTTATACTTAGTCAAACAAGACTTAAGACAAGGGTCTACTGTCATTTCTGTCAAGCGACACTTATCGAACGGGTCGAGCGACAAAGTATAAATTAACCCTAAGTGTGATCATTGGTTTTCCTGTACAAAATGTATTTTTGTAAGGCTATAGAGATAAGAGATTTTATACAAACGATTTATCGATGTTTAGATTTTAAACCAAATATCATTGTGAGTTGATATTTAGTCATGAAAGCAGAAGTAAAGAAGTTCTGCTATTACTATTCTTATGTGTTGAAAAATAATCAGACCCGATATTTAATACGTTTCCCATTTTTATTTGCTTCATGTTGTTTATTTCTAAAGTGTTATAACGCCTGTCAAACTGATGGATACAGTAGGTAATTAGTCTGTCGTTACATCTTAGTATTTTGTCTGACATTGACCCTAAACACACTCAAATGTAGTGACATTTAATTTCTTAGTAAGTTATTTACTGGTCCTTACATTACGTTTTATTTTTGTCTTTTTTGTCTTTTTTACCGTTTTGATGTGCGTAAAGACCATGTCTCTGGCTCAGACACCGAAGGTTATTTTTGTAAACATTTTGCAGGCAATTATTGGGAAATATTTTTTGATTTCACTGGCTTAGCACCCTCTAAGCGTGCATCAGTTGTCATACAGTAAGCCAAAGGTCCAGATACTGTAGCTGTGTTCAGTCGCTGGTATACGGTGAGAATAGAACAGTGGTTCTCAACCTGTGGGACTCGGCCCCCATTAACCCATTAAGAACCTGAGGCCGATTCTAAAAAAAGGTCTTTTTCGTGTCGAGGACCCTCAAAATTTTATGTATAATTTGGCCACAGACCCCCATCTCAAAATATTTTGTTCCAGGGACCCCCAGAAGCAAAGATTTGAGTTAAAAATGCTTTAAAATATATATATATATATTCAACAATTTTCGAATGAATGAATAGCCAACCAATGTACTTTGAAATGTACTTAGCCAACCAATGTAACTTTGAAACTTTTGAAAAATGAGTTTTCCTTGCAATATCGATAAATAGGAACTTAATTATTAGTTCCTTTTGATCCAAGCCAGAAGACAAACAAACATGCTCTGAAAAAAGGATTGGCTGCCGTGTTTTAAGTAGTCGGGTGGATGGGGGCGAACATTTTTCAGATTTTTCAAGTGGAGCTCTGATCCAGAAAAGGTTGAGAACCACCGGAATAGAATAATCTAAATATGGAACTCTGCTCCCATCTCATTTTTTTTTAATTACTCATTTTGTACAGTCTCAGTTTTAGTGTTGCCTGTTGATGGATTTGCAGCACCAGAGTTTGTGTGTGTGGCATGCACAGCATTGTGCACCCTACCTCACCATTATACACCTTTCTTTGCCCGTCTATAGCTGTACCTCGCTGTTGTGCAGTTTGTATATCCTAATGAGTATAGGGCCATTCACACTGAGCACTATAACCAGCGTAACTATAACTATAAAAAAATGGTTTTAAAAATCGTCAAGTGGAGTTCACACCATCTATTAAAAAAATGACAATGGTGAACGATATAGTTATAGTTATCTTTATAGTTATAGTGCTCATTGTGAATGGCCCTTAACAGCACACGTCATTCACCACAGAGAGAGCCATTTACACAGCAAAAGCCTCAGTGGTAATTGAACTGAGTGTATAATTGTAGTGTCAAATAGACCCCGTAAGGGTCCATTTTTGGTTACATTTGTACACTCTTTTGAGTTACAAATAGATAGCTTAACACAGGCTTTTTACTGTGTAGTTGCTGTTCAGTACTCAGTTTATCCACACCAAAAAAACACATCCTTAAAATATTACGTTCACAGAGGGACATATCACTGTGTACCTTTAATTGAAGTTGTATTTCTTTGACATATTACACATCGATGTATTTTCATGTACTAATTTCACAATCATTACAAGTATCCTGATGCTCATATAATGGATCATTTTGTGTTCAACTTGTATTTTTTCTCATCATATTTTGGGACACATAATATTGGAGTTATTTTTTTCTGTTTTGTTCAGTGATCTGTAGTCATTATTCATGGCTTGAAATTAGTTGCCAATGTTTTACAGAGATGCTTCTGATAGTTCATGTGTAATGTCTGAAGAATTAAATAAAGCATGTTTATTCATTAAATGTTTGCATCATACAATAGTTTATTGTTCCATAAAGTTATTCACTGACCAAAAGGAATATCTGATCTTTACTCCAGAATCTTTTTCAGAACGTTCAGAATAGGCTATACAATTTTCTTCAGTGGGAAATGTATTGCAATAGATCAACTTAATATGATATGACATGGTGAAGGAATTCATTTACATCATGGTTTAAACAGAATATGCCTGACATGGGATCTGATTAGATTCTAATTATATAATATACAGTATAGTATAATAATCAATGATAGTAAATAAGCAACACTGACAGATAAAGTACATACATACATTTTAGACAATCTGAGTAGATATGTTTAAGCTCTTGTAGGACTTAGTACATGAATCTCACTAAAGAGAAAGGGAATGCAATATACACCCTTTTCTGAACACAATACAGTTCTGACATGCAAAGAGTGTTTCGTGACACCAGCTTCAGTTGAAAGGATGTCATGTTTTGCTGACACTTGTTTAAAGGGTACATGATCCTTTAGAGTTCTGTGGGTTGGGATGGTCTCCCTTCACTGGCAAGCTAGAAAACAAATACAAAACATGCATTAGAAACTGGAATGGGAGACATTTCAACTACAGCCCGTTTTCCAGGGCTGGAGAAGATTTGTAATTATTCAAATATTTTGGAAAATCGTTTTTGGCTATTGATTTTGTTCATTAAAACATGTCTCAAAACACGTCTAACATTACGTGGAATATGTAAAATGGTCAAATGCAGTGCTGTCGTCACTTACAGCCATGTCAGATTTGACCGCCTGTAGCTGGAGGAAGACTCTCCCTCCTTCTTCTGGACAGACTGCCTTCAGTTCCTCCCTGGTCATCCCCAGTAGCATAGAGCCACTCAGTGGGCTTAAACAACGCACCGTGCTGACAGAAAATACATCCATAGCAAACATTGAATAGTTTCACAATTGTGTGTGTGTGTGTGTGTGTGTGTGTGTGTGTGTGTGTGTGTGTGTGTGTGTGTGTGTGTGTGTGTGTGTGTGTGTGTGTGTGTGTGTGTGTGTGTGTGTGTGTGTGTGTGTGTGTGTGTGTGTGTGTGTGTGTGTGTGGCACTTACATTTTACTAAAGCCCTTGTACTCAAGCCATGCCTTCACTTCTGCAGATTTGGACTTCTTGGTTAGCACAGGTGGACCACTAATTGGCTAAAACAATGAAACAGTAATGGATGGATTAGAATAGGGGGGGGGGGCAGTTTAACACATTAAGACCTGAGGCCGATTCAGAAAATGTCTTCTAAATCTTTTTTTTTTTTTTAAACCTATGTTGCTATATCAGTGGTTCTCAAACTTTTTCATGTCAAACACCCTAAAAATGATAAGTATTCGGCCGCGGATCCCCATCTCAAAATATATTGTTCCAGGGACTCCCCAGAAGCAAATATTTGAGTAAAAAATGTTTGCTTAAAATATAAGATTTAATATATTTTATATAATATAAGATTTGTGCAAAAGATTTGCAGAAATGTTCACAATTATTCAAAAGCAGCAGATCGACAAGCTATGAGCTTATATATATGCTGTTTTTGAATAGCCAAGTATAAAATATGGCTAAAATCTAAAATGACACTTTCCCAGTTTTAATGGGTTAATACAGTATATTCAAGTGCACCATGTTTACTCCCTGTGACTCCCTCAATTGTTCGATCTGGTCTTGGTAATTTACAGTAGTGTAGAGTGGACTGGAAACTGAGTTGAACTTGACCCACAGCGTTTTAGAATTTGTGTTGAATTCTGACCTCATTTGCTGCTTGCTTCTCCGGAGACTCCAGGACATTATTGGGGACGAAGCCCTCCTGTCCTCGGCCGTTCCTCACTTTCCACCACTGCTTGGACACGTCCAGCAGCTGCAGGGGACCAATTACCGTAAGCACAAGTCCAAATCATTTGAGTGGCATTACCCTCCTGATGGTGGGATTTCCCCAGTGATGGACAAAGTACTCAATCCCAGTACTTGAGTCAAATAGTCAAGTATTACTCAACTACAAGGGAAAGTTGCTTCAAAATGACATGCTTTTAAAAAATGTAAAAAGTATTCAAAAGAACAAATTAGAAAGTGCATTTTCTTTTTAAAGGTAGGGTAAGTGATATATGTTTATATTACTTCACTTACCCTACCTTTAAAAACAAATATATATATATATATATTTTTATTTGTTAAGATATAAGGTTAAGGCTAGCAACCTCTAATTTTCTCTACTTAAGAGTTTTAACTTGACTTCAGTTCTACAGTATAAGCTGTAGTTTCAAAACTATTCACTCAATCTTATTAACCAATACTGTATATCATTATTTTGCTATGATTCCCTGCTTTCATATGACATGAAAAAAAATTATTGTCTCCAGTCTCTCCAGCTCTTTAGTAACCAGAATACAGTACATTTTCAGGTAGGTGACAACATTAAAGCCAATCAGGAGAGAGCACTGAAAATGCATTTTCTGTTTAATAAAGAGCTGGAGAGACATGGGAGACTCCTTTTACTAAACAAACACTATAGCAATGAGTACTATCAGAATATAGAGCTATTTAACACTTATTTTAACCAAAGTAAATCACTTACCCTACCTTTAATATCAATGCATTGTTGTATTCAAATTTAGACAATTTCCCAAAAAAGAGTGAAAATAGCAGACATACATGCACACAGCGTTGTGAGCTTGTAGATCTGCTATTTTCGCTATTTTGAAATAGGGCTCAAATGGCTAAGTCATAATGTACATTGTACATCTAAGTCATAATGTACAATGTATGTACATCAATTGTTGATGACCGGCGGAGTCTCCTATTGACCAATTACCCGGTAATCAATTATTGGCTCAGGAATGCAACAAAAACTGAATCTCCATGAATTCAAGACTTAATTGATAGAAAATAAGTAATTTTTTGGGTGAACTACTCCTTTAAGTACAGTACTCAAGTAAATGAACTTTGTTTCTGTCCACCACTGGATTTCCCACCACACCCTCTCGAGTATGACATATAATAAGAGAAAAATGTCCACAAAGGAGAAAGGCTTGTCCATGCTCACCTCAACTATCTCTCCTTTTGTGATGCTGAGCTCTCTAGGATTCCTTGCAGTGAAGTCATATATAACTCGCATGTAATTTGGGTCTAATGGCTCATCTGGACTGAAACAAAAAAAAAACATTCAATGGGCAACTGCTCTCGTATCCACCACAAGCATGAAGCATTTGGAGTAACAGTCATATTTAATTTACTTTATTATATGATTATACTTACTGTGATGATGGTGGGGGCGGCGTCCACTGGGCTGATCTCTGCACAGGAGGAGACAAAAAAATATTCTCTGGAATCTTTTATGTTCTTCTTTCACAAATTACATTTTTGGTCAAATCAAGACTCTAAACACTGGGGGTTCAGCTGTGTGAGTCGGATGTAAATGTTTACTAGCTGGTAGGGGTTGTAACTTAATAAAATAATCTATTAATAATAAAACTCTATTTTGGGCATGTCATTTTAGGCAAAAACTAATTTTGAGTACTGAAAATAGCCGATCTACAAGCTCACAACAAGTCTCCTCATCGCGAGGCGTTATAAGCTTGTAGATCTGATATTTTCACTATTATTGCATGACGTTGTTGTGCCACGAGTGGTTAATCGATTAGTTTAAAAAAATATGTATATTGCAAAACACAGTTCTCGATTATTCTATTAATCGAAAGAGCAATAGATAGAATTATCTCTAAGAAAATAATTAACAGTTGCAGCCTTAAATTGATAGTTCACCCCAAAAAAAACTTTTTGTCTATCGATTAGTCACCCCATGGAGACTTGAATTCATGGATATTTTTTAGTTTTTAGGCAGCGGTTCCAGTAGGAGACACAAAGGAGACTGATTGTGTCCCCTACCAGAACCGCTGCCGGTCATCACATTATTGGCTTAGGAATGCGACAAAAATATAAGTCTCCATGGGGTGACTAATCGATAGAAAAAAAGTGATTTTGGGGGTGAACTATCCCTTTAAGCCTCACGTTATACTTAGTTGCATTTCGGTGTCGTGCTCAGTAAATAGCAGATCTACGAGCTCACTTGTGAGCTTGTATATCTGCTATTTACACACCATGAAACACCAGTGAGCAGCTAAGTATAAATCAGGTTTACCTGGCTAGGGACAGAGTACTGGCTCTCAGGGACAGAGTGCCGGCTCTCAGGGACAGGGTGCTGTCTCTCGGGGACAGGGTGCTGTCTCTCTGGGACAGAGTGCCTGTCCTCTGGGACAGGGTGCTGTCTCTCCTGTGTGTTGACATGCTGGCCGGTCTGAGGTGCGTGAGTCACCTCAGGAGCCTGCCATCCATCAAAGAACGCCAGGGTGTAAACGGGGATGTCTTCATCATCTTCAGGCCATCTGGTGCTGCCAACATACATCAGAATCAGAATACGTTTTATTGTTACTTCCATAATACAGTAAATACACACTAGGCATACAAGGGAGCAAAATACCAATCTCCGCAACTCATGGTGCTTGTCACATTTAAAAACAACAGACACGTTAAAAAGAGGCAAAGCCATTTAAAAACATTAAAAAGTAGAGAGAGAGAGCAGACAACATTGGTAAAAAAAAAATTAAGTGCTGATGCATTCAAAGTACTATTCAAAAGTGCTATTCATCTCAATATGTTGGTTTTGGGGGCAGTATATGGCAAGTGTTCAGGGTTCTGATGCTTTGGTTTGATTGATGATATCACAATCACAGCTGCCTGTTTGTCATTATTAACCACTTAAATCTCCAGTCCAGTGCCCCTCTAACCAATATCCAGCCCCCCCCCCCACGCACACACACAATTATTGTGTATTGTGTTGCTCACTGTACATCATTTAGGAAACATCTCATCTATTTCCAAATATCAGATCTTACATTAAACTGGACTGTTACAGTAGTATGTGAAGGAGAGGGGGAAAAGCCTGTTACGATTATAAGTAGAATTGTATATGGATATCAGGCCCCTCTCACAGCACTGAATGACAGGGCTATGACAGCCCTGTCATTCAGTTCTGTGAGAGCATGTTACCATGGTAACATGTTACCAGCCCTGTCACAGCGATATCAGGCCCTGTCACACAGTGCTGTAATAGGGGCCTGGTGTGACAGGGGCTGACATCCCTGTGACAGGGTTATAAATTAGGCTATAGTAGCCTTTCCGGACATACTTCTACCTGTACAAACCCCATTTAGTACAAATCCAACAGTGAGTGTCTGGTGGCTATTACTAAAACGTGCATCTACAGTACACACAATTCAGAAACCACGCCTCATTTGACAGCAGAGTTCATGAAAAGAAATGTCTGGGATGAAAAGAAGAAAATGTGCACTTGAATATATTAACCATCGCCCAGCCCTAAAGGTACTGCACACTGCATTGACTCATATTGTCCCACCTGGGGATATTCCAGGGGTCTCCTAGAGATTGCCATAGCTGGTCCTCCTCTGGAGTGGCCTCTTCACCCATAAGACGAATACTCAAAGGTTCTATCAGGGGGGCTACGATGGTGGGAGGCAGGTCCTTGGAGCAGTGGGACACTACCTACAGTATATAGATGAAAGGAACATATTATACCCCAAATGTACTCTATTGGGGTAGGGTGGTGTAAGCAACATGTTTTTGTTAAAATAAGAGTTAAATAGTTTTATATTCCAATAGCAATCATTGATCTTCATTGCTATAGATTGTTTGTTCAGTAACAGCCCCCCCCCCCCCCCCAAAAAAAAACATATCACACTCCCTTTGAATTAGTTACATTAATTCAGTTACTTAAAAGCATGAAAGGTAACAACAATTACAGACAATAGTGTTGTGTATTTGCAGTGACTTACAAAAGCCAGCGTGGTGAACAGGCAATGGACAAATTCAGGGGCGCTGGGATTATCAATCTTTCCATTGAGCTCTCCCTGTCAGAACGAACACAAGCTCATAATGTAATGCACATCAACAAATATCCAAACAGTTCACCATACATCACAGAATCATTTAACTGGCAACATTGTTGCTATAGCAAGGTGGTGTGGTTCAAGAAGGCATTACCAGAAGGTTGAAACCATATTTGATCTTCTGGAGACAGACCGCAAAGTCTTCTACAGGAGGCATGCCCTTTATGGCTAAAAATAGGTCATCGTTACAGAGAGATCAGGACAATATAACTGACATCAGTTTCCTGTTTCTCAACCAGTGTTGATTTCGTCGACTAAAACTATGACGAAAAATGTCTATGATGACTAAAACTATGACTAAATATACTGATAATTTCGTCAACAAATAAAAACTAGACTAAAATGTTTAGGAGGGACTAGTGGAGAAGAGATCCAGTAGAACTAAGTCATCATGGGTGCGTGCAGGTGTCACAGACCGAAAATAGTTGATCTACAAGCTCACAACGCGTCGCAGCGCGACACGTTGTGAGCTTGTAGATCGGCTATTTTCGGCATGCAGCTTAAGTGAAAATCATTTCGATGCCATCACGGCTTAATTTTAGTCGACTAAATCAACTGTAGATTTAGTCGACTAAAAAAAAGTAAATAATTTCAGGTGACTAACATATGACTAAAACTAAACAGAATTTTATTCAAAAGACTATGACTAAAACTAAATCAGAATATGCTGTCAAAATCAACACTTCTCAACTGTTCGAAGTAAAGCTGCCTAAATAAAAGAGCTTTTAAAAACATTTGCTTTATTTGGTGTTTAACTTACGCTTTCCCTTCTTTTTCTTGTTTTTCTTCTGGTCTTTGGCCACTACTGCAGCTACGTGACCCATGAAGATTTCAAGGTCACTGAAGATGTGATTCAATATATCCTGTAGAGCCAGGTACATACCTTAATGATTACAGCCATAGTACATTAAATGCACATTCAGTATATATATTTGTGCTTTTGCACAGGATACCATAGATTCACTATAATATAAAGTACAGGCTGGCAAACAGAAAGGCTTAGTAGTTAAAGTAATTAAATATCGTACTTACTTTAAGTGCAATTTCGAGTTACTTTTACTTTATTTGAGTGTTTCCATTTTTTATGGAAACACTCAAACACTCACACTGTTAGTTACGCTGCAGATTTAGATTATTACAAAACTAATACACCCACAACCAATTAAGCCCTATTTTGGCTGTTCGAAAATGGAAAAAAAAAATTAACGTTTGAGTACTTTAACCTTTTGCTTTGATGCCTTTAAAAAATGTTAATGCATGACTTTTACTGTGTACTGTACAGAGTATTTCTACATTGTGGTATTGCTACTTTTACTCAAGTAAAAAAACTTCTTCCACCACAGAGAGGTTCAGGGAATGGATGTGTATCAAGAACACTGACCACATTCCTGTCAACCTCTGTGTACAGGCGTGGATGTGGCAAAGGTTCTTCTTCTTCTGTGACATAGGAGTGTATTGGTGGTGGCGACGCCCTTCTGGGAGGCGGGGTGTCCTCACGTGGAGTGTCTGGCACAGGTGTGACAGTGCCTTCGTCGTCGTCTTCTACACAAACAGGACATACAATATTACACTGTAACAAAAATCTAAATGCTTATTTGGGAGTGTAAATGAAATGAGAGTCATAAGATGAGCTGTATAACATAACAGCCATCTTTACACTCTGAGTTTTACACACTGGCTCTCAAGGCGCTGTCCACCTCCAGGGGTACAAATGGACCGTTACAAGTCCATTTGGTTCCATTTGTACCCTGAGTTAAATTATCACCAAGGATTTTACAGTGTAGATTGGGGTCCCAAGGGTATCAAATGGGTAGCCTGGGATCCAGACTGATTCCAAAAAGGGGGTTCAAAAGGGAGTCTGTGGCCTAATTCATATCAAACTGGGGATCCTTTCAATTAAATATTTTGAGAACCACTGACTTAAAATGGAAGGGAGTTTGTGGGTTCAACTGGACACTCTGTTATTGCATCATTTGCTCACCATAGTCGGGAGCGTTCCAGGGAGCCACGGGGTCATCGGGAGGCTTCCACGCTGCAGGCTCGGAGGGCGGGGTGGTGTTCTGAAGATCTGGAATGAGCTCAGGTCCAGACACAGTGCTGGACCTGAAAGCAGGTAGCTATTATTATCTGGATCTTGTGATCATGTCTATGTCTATGTTTATGTCTTGTGTATGTATGTTTACTGTGTTTTGGAGTTTCTTATTATTATCTGCATACATAAATTGCCCAGTTTGGGACATAATAAACTTGAACTTGAACAGTGTCTAGACAACAAGACGGGAGAGGAGGTTCACTGGGTCACAGAAAGAACAGACGAATGAATGTGCAGATACTTTATACGTGCAGCAAATGTGAGCTAAAAGGCTTTCACCTGAGGCTAGAAGAATCCTCCCACTTGCGTGAGAGTGCCCTTGATAGGTCCTTTTTAATGTAGTCTGCCTGTGAAGGAGAAATAACAACATTCGCTGATGATCTCATCCCAATGTGTGCCTTGACGCAGTCCCATCCCCATTAGGCTCGTAGCTTCCTGCCGCACTATGAGCTTGTAGATCTGCTATTTTTTTAAAGCCAAAGTATAAAATCTTTGCTTCTGGGGGTCCCTGGAACAATATATTTTGATAACGCTGCCAAATTAATAAATATCATTTTGGGGGTCCTTGACATGAAAAGGTTTGAGCATCACTGATATTATAGCAACATAAGTTTTTCAGAAAACTGTTAGGATTTAGAAGACATTAGTAGAATCGGCCTCAGGTCTTAATGGGTTAATGGGTTAATTGTCCTCACCCTGAGCTCCTCACACTGGAACATGAAGACGGTGGTGGTCTTCTTCCGGCGGTCCTTCACTGACAGAGTCAGCAGGGAGTTGTAGACGCCGGTGTCCATCACAGCCTGCAGATCAAGGATGTTGCTCAGGGCCAGACTCTCCAGCTCCTCCTGAGCCCCACAAAGACAGGAGAGAAAGGGAATGAGAACCAAATATAGAATATTATGACATTTATTACAAATGAAACCAATTATAAAAAAAGGACATGGGCCATTGTTTTAAGAAGGTGGCGGTTTATACTCCATCATTTATACTCAGTGGTGGAAAAAGTACTGTTTTACTTAGTAGTAGCAATACCGCAATGTAGAAATACTCTTGTTACAAGTAAAAGGCCTGTGTTCAAAATGTTAAAGTACAAAAGTATTGGCATCAAAATATACTTGAAGTACCAAAAGTAAAAGTACTAACATGTTTGAAAATAGCCTAGGTATAAAATAGGGCTAAAGTGGTTAATGTATGTTTTATAATGTCTGCAAAGTAACTAGTAACTAAAGTTTTCAAATAATTGTAGTGGAGTAAAAGTACAATATTTGCCTCTGAGATGTAGTGGAGTAGAAGTAAAAGTATAGACAATTGGAAACACTCCAGTAAAGTAAAAATCACACCCTGTGTGAAGTGGGCGGTGTCTTGCTAGCTAATCACAATACTGAATGGAGTCAACCAATCATGTACAAAAAATAAATACATTTATTGAAACACTCTTTATGATGGAAGAGACCATAACTTGAAAAAAAACAATTTAGGTTTTTTTTATGGTTTCTTATATAGGGCTATGCACATGTGTCATGTGACACTGGCCAATCACAGTCCTGAATAGACTGTGATTGGCCAATCACGGTGCATTGTACAAATTGTACAAATAAAATTGTACAAAATTGTACAAATATCCAAACCTCACTTATAGGGGCGGTTTCACCGCCCAAAAATACCTCAAAATTACAATACAGTACTTGAGTACTTTCCACCCCTGTTTATACTCCACCCGCCAAAAATAGCCAATCTACAAGCTCACAACGCATCGCCTGTGAGCTTGTAGATCTGCTAGTTTCGCTTCGCGTCACCATCGTATGATGGAGCATTCATTAAGCATTAGATATTCACATGTAGACATAACCCCTTCAGCATCCACTGGAGGAGCCCCGTTTACAGATCTTTAGGTTCTCATAATAAAACACCAACCTTGGTCTCAATGTCTGTCAGCAGCAGGCTGTCATTGCGGACCTCCAGGAGCATGTCCTGACCCCACACACGTCCCATGCTGTCCATCAGCTTCAGGCGTTCCACACAGTCACCTACACCTTGGACCTCCTTCCCGTCCAGGGCACACGTTAACAGGTGCTGCAGAAGAGGGGTGGTATAGGAGTGAACATACGTTTAGCATGCAGAAGGATTGTGCTGACGAATGATACGTATTGCGATCAAATTCGTCTAAGTGGTAATAGATTTCAGTCTATCATAAGGACAAGATGGAGAGCGTGGTGTGTGTTTACAAAAATGATACCTCCACTCTGTACTGGAATTTGTCCATCATCTTGGTTATGGACTCTGCGTAATCCTTCCTTTGCACTGTTGACACACACACACACACACACACACACACACACACACACACACACACACACACACACACACACACACACACACACACACACACACACATGTCAGGAGTGATTTGTGACTAAAGGGTACCAGCAAGAGTGAAAGGGAAGGTGTCTAAGACAGTAGTGAGACCAGCTATGCTGTAAGTCTTGGAAACAGTGGCACTGATGAAAAGACATAATTGAAGATGTTATGTAAGATTCTCATAGGGACAAGATCAGGAATGACCGCATTAGAGCAGGGTTCTCAGGGTCCAGGACATTTTACATTAACCACTTGAACCCTTGCATCCCTACAGTATACTCTATCCCTAGGAGTGATGATGGGTATATTGGGAGAAGGATGTATCAGGCCTATTGTCTATTATGAAACAGATGTAAAATAATTGCAACAATGAATTACGCTTCAGGTAGTTCATACATACTGTAAATTGACTTTGCACTGGGCCTGGATAGACCTGATGTTTGTGATGACACATCATCCTGGGTGGAGGAGTAGACACTGCCACAGATAAAATACAGTCATTACAATAGCAGAATCAGTAACTGAATGATAAATGGTATGGGAACAGAATATATGAGAGGAGCACAGCCAGGGAATACATACTTGGATTGGGTAGATCCTGTGTAGCTGCTGGTCTCAAAGCCATAGGGACTGTTACTCCTGAACATCTTTAGTGTCACGCTGGCTGGCACGCCTGTATCTTCAGTGATATGATACAATATCAACACCATGATGTTGTTTTAGCTTATCTGTTATTAGGAGCAACCTGAGGCAGCTGAAAAACTCTAATATTGCAGAGTCCAACATTTTGGTTGATTTTGGATATATATCTATAGCCTGTGCGTGTCAGCAGGGGCGGCCTTTCCTATGTTTCACCCGTTTCAATTGAAACGGGCCCCGAACCTCAGGGGGCCCCCGAATTTTCTTGAAAAAAAAAAAAAAAAAAACATTTAGATTTTTTTTTTTTTTTTTTTTTTTAAATACAATTTTAGATTTTTTTGCAAACAAAATCCGCAAATTCCGCAAACAAAATCGGGGTGACCGTGTTTTGGGGCGACCGTGTTTAAAAAAAATCTAAACTTTTTTTTTTTTTTTGGGGCGGGTGGGGGGGTGCATAGGGGGCCACATATTAGCTCTTGAAACGGGCCCCCAGATCACTAAGGCCGCCCCTGCGTGTCAGCTATGATTAAGGAATATAGCACACATTGCTTAGACTTTGTTTGTCATGATCACCTAGCAACACTATGGTCAATGTCATAAAACTGACAAATTAATACTTAAAACAGACATTAATATATTAAACCGTTATTCAAATCAACACAAATTGTATACATAACACAAATAAAAATGTCTAGACAAAATCATACACATAATAGCAAATGTAAATGTTACTTCAAGACCACCATCTTTCAATCTCTTATCAAAAATAAGTATTGAACTTTTCAATAATCACGTTTATTTGTCAACACTCATTCAGGTACAAACAGCGAAATGCTAAAAAAATATTAGGAGATTCAGATTATAGATATAGAGCTTGAATGTTGTTACGCAGCTAAACAAGTTATCACTAGCTTTGACACTGAATCCATACCGGCATTATTTTTTCAGAATAATTGAATTGTAGGTATTGAGGTTATAAGTCACTTTACCTTTGATGTCTGGTTGGTGAATGTTGCTTTTATTCACTTCTGTTTATCCTCCGCTTCTGTACAAATCCAGCTCATGTTGTTCCACACCTGGACAGTAACTCTGAAGACTTCCTCATTAATAAAGATGGGCAAAGTCCACTGGAAAAGCACACTGATCTAGCTAGGGGAAGTAGCTGCTGGGCAGTGGTGTAAAGTACATTTACTCAAGTACTGTACTTAAGTAAAATTTCTAGGTATTTCTTTACTTTACTGGAGTATTTCCATTTTCTGTACTTTTACTTCTACACCACTACATCTCAGAGACAAACATTATACTTTTTCTCTTACTATAATTATTTGAAAACTTTAGTTACTAGTTACTTTGCAGATTTTGATTATTACAAAACATACATTAACCACCTCTGCCCCATTTGAAAATAGCCGATCTACAAGCTCTGTGCATTGTGAGATTGTAGATCTGCTATTTTCAAAAGCTTTTGAAAAGTTGTGAAATGGGACATTCTGCATAATGAGTACTTTCTACTTTTGGTCATTTAAGTACATTTTTATACCAATACTTTTGTACTTTTACTCAAGTACATTTATTATTCCAGACTTTTACTTGTAACAGAGTATTTATTATTGATACTTTTACTTAAGTAAAACATGTGAGTACTTCTTTCCATCACTGCTGCTGGGACAGGAATGTGTGTTTAGTGGCATCCCTTCTGACCAAAGGTTACTAGATGTAACCAGGAATCACCCCCGCCTTGACAAACTCATTATGATCTCCTATTACACTTTATAGGGTACAGTAAATGAATACAAATAATTGACGATTAATACATTGGCCTTTTCCTCCTGCTGGGGACATCAAGTGCAAAGATTATGTAATAAGCAGAAACATCTCTCCCTCTTTCTATCAAAGATGATGTCACACACACACACACACACAGTACTTTTGGACCTTGAGATCTACTAAATCAGCTGGGTGAAGGTGTGAAGACAGACTTAAAGTTATCAGTGAGTCATTTCTTCCACAAGAAGCTTATAAATGCCCCACACACATTTATAGTACCATACTTGTGAGGACATCAACAGTTTGCCATTTTTAACTCAAACTACCCCAATGCCAGAAATAATCTACGAGCTCACAATGTAGATCTGCTATTTTCGGTGCACAAAACTATACATCTATTTCTCAAATTCTGCACATGTGGTCCTCACAAATATAGTAAGTACGCACTTTCAATAATTGAATTATTGCTATTCATATTTATTTCTTTAATATAACCTGTATCATTTGGTGTATCCACTAGATGTCAGTGCAGACAGCCCAAAATGAGACTATTGACTGAGTACAGGAGAACAGAACTACTCAGGCAATCTCTGGTACTACTGCAAGCTCTCAGACTTCGAGTCAACAGCTTCAAGCCTCAAGTGATCTACAGCAGTCATGATACATGTAAACATTCACTCACACATACACTCTATTTGTGACTGTCCCACTAGGGTAATATAAATGTATGTGGATGGATGGCCAGCTAAAATTAATTGATTAGATACTCGTTGCTATTTTTGCCATTTTTATTTGATAAAATTAAAACTGATCATAGGGTAAAAAGCATCGACATTCAACTGGCAATTAAACAGTTCAGCCCCTAGTAAGTGCAGCGACATCCATTCCATAACAGTTTATAATGCCATTGTCTAAGGCTCTTAAACTGGCAAAAAAAAAATATGAATGGAGAAAAAAACGACACCAAATTACAAGAGGCACCGTAAAATTACAAATTGCATAAAAATTTGGATGGAGAAGTTTGATAAATCCACTATATCTACTACCACAAAAATCTAATCTCAAACGCGAGTATGAGCAGACATAACTACATGAATAACTATAGAAACGATGCATGTGTTGTGGATGTCATCATGAACAATACAATATTTAATGCCTTTCTTCACAAACCTTAAAATTGCACCGTTATAATTCAGAAGCCACCGACTTATATTACATAAATAAGGCCATAGACAGCAGGGCTATGTCTGTAACCGCTTTGGCCCCAGCAGACACAAATTCCTCTAGTCCCTGGGCCTGAACACATGATGCAGGGTACAAATTCTAGTAGCATATTCCTAATTTCCTATATACACAAACACAGTCAAACAAGTGAAAGACTTAATACACAAGCATCCTATATTTTGCATGTCTATTGTCTACACTCTTTAATAACTAGCAACATACTTGAGAGATGAACCTTCACATCTAGTGACCACCAGTGCGAGTGAGCGGTGTGTTGCCTGGTAGGAAACCATGTGAGCTGCCACACTGGGCCTGTATAATCTGAGCAATGTGGTTAAGCCTGGTGAATATCCAGCAGGCAGTGGAGCTGCTTTAGGTAAGACACAACGTTGTCCTTGAGGTTTGGGATGGAGATCTCCAGGCGAACACTTCCACTGTCAAAGGATCGCGTGTTGCTATCTCCGGAAAACATCTCAATTAGCATACGAGCCACCACTGGAATGACCTGGAGAGAGCAGAGGAAGAAGATGGGACCTAGTCAATCACAGTATAGGAGCTTGGAACAAATATTTGAAAAAAAAGAATAATGTATAGCCGGTTGCACAAACCTATAGTCTCCCTGCTTAAGAACTGCGGTTAAGATCTGCTTAAGATCTAAGGTTATGATCTGCGGTTAAGATCTGCTTAAGATCTAAGGTTATGCTGAATTTTATTTGAAGGATTTGCACATCTTACATTATAACAAAGAAATCTTAACCACAAGATGCTTCATGTAACCGGCCCTTAACCCTTTGAACTTGTATGTACCTGAACCATGATGAGTTTCCGCTCAATTGACCTGCCGTCAGGCCAGTCTTCTCCAAAACACAAATTTATGTCATACTGAGGGGGGCTCGACGTCTCACCACGCTGATGGGCCATCATACCTGCATGTCACACATAATCCGTGTTAGAACTGTACTTCTGTACTGTACATGCTGAAGAGTGTTTTCACAAATAAATCTGGAGGAACCGAATGATCCATACAAATTGGAATTTCAGAGCGAAGTTGCAATTATAAAAGCTAATGAAAATATGTTGCCAACTAATACATAAATGTATATATACTTTATATATAGTATAGATCAAGTACCCCCTTAACAACTGTCCAAGTTTAAAGGTAGGGTAAGTGATTTACTTTGGTTAGAATAAGTGTTAAATAGCTCTATATTCTGATAGTACTCAGTGCTATAAGTGTTTGTTCAGTAAAAGGAGTCTCCCATGTCTCTCCAGCTCTTTATTAAACAGAAAATGCATTTTCAGTGCCCTCTCCTGATTGGCTTAAATGTTGTCACCTACCTGAAAATGTACTATATTCTGTTTACTAAAGAGCTGGAGAGACCCCTGTGACCGAACACACGCTCTGTAGCAATGATTACTATCAGAATATAGTACTTTAACCTTTTTAACAAAAAACAAAAAATTACCAAAAAATATCACTTACCCTTCCTTTAAAATCAGTAATGAGCAATAGTTACAATACAGAGGTTGCAGGTGGAACTTCACTCACCCGCGAGAAAGGTCTCCAGGTCAAAGAGCTTGATCCTTCGCTGGCGCTCTATGAGGTTGGGTGCATTGGGGTTGGGTGCACAGGGGCCAGACCAATACACTTTGCACTGACAGAGGCGGACCGCATAGATCTCAACGCCACTGACCTCCAGGATCAGTCCTCTGTCCATGAATTGCAGCAGGCGGCTGGTGAAGAACCTCTGCTTCTCGTTGGTTAGATGTTCTGCGTTAGGGAAGCGTAGCTGCTCCAGGCTCATTGGCCCAAACAGCTCCTCCTGGTCAGCCATAGGGCCCAGGTCGCCGTAGAACAGTCGGCAGCCCAGGGGATTACTGACCGCCATCATGGGACACACCTCCTTCCCCCGATAATAGATCTGCACCTCCAAGTCAGTCACTGGGAGATGCAGAGCGATTAGCATACACACAATGCATTGATCTCCAGAGTTACGTTCACATAAATTTCATCTATACACTTCATTCTGAAAGAACTTACATGGAAGAGAACCGATCCACAATTCTGGGGTGGGTAACATTACAGCAGGCATGGGAGAGGGCTGCATTGTGGGATCAGAGAGTGGAGCGGGGGTCATCTCAACCAGTGGAGCAGGTTGCATTTCCATGGCCATTTCCACTGGCTCCTCTTCGGGCCAGACCTCCACTGAGGAGGGTTGCGTGCAATGCCCAGAGTCAGCAGGGGACCACATAATAACAGGAGAAGGGCTGGTATCTGATTTGGGAAAGTAGTCAAGAACAGATCAGCTATCAAACCAAAGAATCCATACATGTCTCTTCACTGACTAGAAATCATGAGATGAAAATTGAGGGTAAATAACTTTTTTGAAGCTGTATTGACAGTTCTTACATGCACATGTTCACTTACATCAGTAGTTTTACAACACCTTCATCAGGTAGATACCCGATGATGGGAAGGAAGATGTACATCAGGTAACGTTTAGCTGTACTCTAGCTGTACTTACTACTTGTAATCAGGTACAGTAGATACCTGATGAAGGTCAGTTGGACGGAAACGCTGTGCTCCATAAAACTACTTATGTAAGTGAAGCCAGTGTGCAGGACTTCTGCCTCTTTTCATGTTGATTCTTTTTCTATGCATCTAGCCTTGAACGTAGGTGTGCAAGAGGACTCTTTCTATTAAGTTTATGGCTAATGTTCCCCCCAGAATATGGATGCTGGGGTTCAAGTGGTTAAAGGGACGAATAAGGACGTCTTTATACTGACCATTGGATGGAAATGAAGAGAGAAACTCTGAGACGACTAGAACATCTTCCTCTTCTTTTGTATATGTAGTCCAAGAACCAGCATCTGAGGATCCTGAAGAATCAATGAGAAACAACATAACCATTTAAGCAGGTCAACTGAGCTCAAAACAACGGTCAAGGTTCTTTTAAACTACAGGAACATACAAAAGGTTAAGTCTAAGGTCTCTACTGATCTGGTCTTCATATACAATGAGCGGATTTTCACCTGGGTTGCTGAGAGGCTGTGGGATGTCACAGACATCATACATTTTCAGTGGATTCATGAGGACCTCTTTGGTGCCAGAGGTTGAATTCATGGCGCTCACTCAAGGCACAATGAAGCTGCACTTTCAACTTGGCAGGATTGGCTTCATCAACCCAATCTTGGAACTTTCCTGTCTCCACTGCCCATGCCTGAAGATTAAAGGGAACATAAATATCACTTTATATTTTTTATAATGTTGTTCTTGATGTATAGTAGCTTCACACCCTCACAAGAGAGCCATTGCGTGGTCATAGAACTACATGTCTGGAGTTGTGGCACACAACATTGGAGCTTTTAAAGCTGGATTCATGCTGAGGAAACGTCCGTGAGTGATCTGCTGCTGGGGCTATACACAATAAATAAGAGATCCTAAAAGGACCAAGTGAGTGCTGGTGATCTTTTCAAATATTTTAAAGCTCCCCAAATCAATTATCAATAATAGGGTTTATTTGTCACTAGTACTCATACAGGTACAAGCAGCAAAATGTTAGTGTGGCAAGGTATGCAAGACTGTGCTAACAGCAACACAATAATACTGGATGATATTTTAAAAATATATAGTACTTTTAAAAATACATTAATAATCAAAGTAATAATCTCTCTGCTGACAAGTGTAGCCAACTCACAACTAACAATGAATATAATTTCTTCCTGGCAAAATGTATTATTAATTTGAGTTATTACATTTTCCCCATTGTCTACACTAGACTTCACACCACAACTTCATAAAACCTCTGAGATGGTTGCAAAGAAATAAAATGGACAGATTTTAAAGTCTCCTGCAATTGCTGATGGATACATATGGGCAATCATTAGGTGAAGTGACAAAAATCCTACTAGGCTACTTTTGATGCTACTGGCTGTTGATAGAACTTATTATTTAGAGGTGCCCTCAGAAAAACAATGTCCAGTCTTTCCCAGTACTTTCTATAATACTATTTGTTTCTCACCAATGTATCGTCCGTCTCTCCTAATATGATTTCAACACAAAGATATTAACAAATATGGCCCAAAAAAGAAGCACTAGCTCAGGCAAAAACTGCTTATTTCCTTCCCTCTCCTCAGCAACACCTGTGCTCAATTGGCAAGAAATTAAAGAACCTGTGCACTGTTGGGTGTTCACCACACGCCCTCTAGTGACGAAGCAATATACACAACATTTGATTAAAACATAAATAAAATACTTGGCTCTTACATTAGACATAATAATACAACGCAACACATTTTCTATGTGGTCATTGTACAGGTTCAAATGTATTGGAACTGTAGCAGAGGCTGATAGTTGCAAGCAATGCTTGATTAGCAAGCTTCAACCAGAACAAGCCTGACACTAGAGATAAATCTACAGTTACAGTCATGGATATAATCTGTTACACACTGTTACTGCCATCACCAGATACCATGGTAGATTGGATTTATCTTTTGAGTAGCTCCACACTGAGCTATCCGCTTTCCTGCATACATTTGAGCTGTTTTAAAAAATCAATCATGAATAAAGTTGGTATATTATATAATTTTCTTTGGCTGTTGGATGCCAGTTAACAGCTAACGTATGACGTTAACATTTTACCTGGATAGCCATAATAATAATTAAATGATTGCAGTTAGTTTACCAATCTTTATAGCCTCATACAATCTCAATTGTCTGAAAGGCAAATCAGATGATCAACCTGTATTATTTGGTTCATCCACTAGATGTCAGTGTAGACTGCCAAGAATGAAACAATTATTGAACGACTACAGGAGACATGGAGCAGCTCAGAAAATCCCTGGTATTGTAATCACAGACTTCATCTGCTTACAGTCAACCACAGCAGCCATGATAGATACATGCATGCAAACACGCGCACACACACACACACACACACACACACACACACACACACACACACACACACACACACACACATACATATCAGTGAGGGCAATATAAGCATTATGAGGATGGCCAAGCAGGAATTCCTGTCCATGGTCCAGCCTTCACAGCTAGTTTCAGGCTATGCTAGGACACAGCCAATGATTTCAACATCAAGGGGAATAAGTGCTTCAGGAACAAACAATAAAGCAAGCACATCCAGGTGCTGGGCTGAGGTCAGAATCCAAAAAGAATTAAGTCTGCACACTGGGTCATGCTCCAAAGCGTAACCTTTTGGTTCCTTTTTACACCATTGGACGTGACGTTTCGAGGCGGCTCTTCAGACTGATGAAAATATTTGTTTAAGCTTTGGAGCATGACCCAGTGTGCAGACTTAATTATTTTTGAAGACGCGCTTCAGGCTTTAAGCACACAGCACAACATTAGCTCACACCAACTCATAACAAGTTTATTATAAAATTAATTGATCAAATACTCACTGATATATTTTCAATTTTTTTTATTTGATAAAATAAAAACTGATCATAGGTTAAAGTGTTGACATTCAACTGGCCATTAAACAGTTCAGCATCCAAAGTGCAGCGACATCCATTCCATAACAGATCCAGTTATAATACCATTCTCTTTAAGATTTTGGCTCTGAACAAACAAAATGGCTAAAATGTCATATAGGAGAATGCATACAAAAATATCTTACGTATAAATGGAAAAACAAACAGCTAAAGGGGGAAATGGCACACCAAATTACCAGAGGCGCCATAAAATAACAAATACCATTTAAATGTTACCATCTGGTTTTGTAAAATTTTGACAGGAAAGTTTGATAAATCCACTACATGTACTCCCACAAAAAATGGAATGTCAAACTTGAAATATGAACAGACAGAAAAATACATGAATGACTACAGAAACAATGCATGTGGATGTCAACCTGCAATACAACAATACAACATTTAATGCCTTGCTTCAACAAACCTTTACATTTCATACAAGTCGTCATGCAAACCTTTTCATGGACAATACCCACTGGGAAATATGATGCACCGTGCTAATACAGAAGTCACTGACTCGTTTTACATAAATAAGGCCACAGGGGTTATGTCTGTAACTGATTAACTGTTAAATGTTGCCTTTCAGCAAGCAGGACTTTGGCCCCAGAAGACACCTATTCCTTCTCTAGTCCCTGAACACATGATGCAGGGAACAAATCCTAGTAGCATATTCCTATATACACAAACACATGGTCAAACAAGTGAAAGGCTAAATACAGACACATACTATATTGTGCATGTCTGTATACATGAATACTCTTACTAAGTGTCACTCATGCTAGCAATGTGGCAGTTAAATTCCAGTGACCAAAGGCGAGTGAGCGGTGTGTTGTACTGGGGCCTGTAGGACCCCTACTGTAGGACCCCTACTGTAACTAGGCCTGTAAAGCCTGAGTAATGTTAAGCCCTGACCCAGGGGGCAAGGCAGGCCAACTATCGTGGCCCTGGTGGGTTTGCAGCAGGCAGTAGAGCTGCTTTAGGTGAGTCACTATGTTGTCCTTGATGTCCGGGATGGAAATCTGCAGGCGAACACTGCCACTGTCAAAGGATCGCGTGTTGTCTCCGGAAAACATCTCGCTTATCATACGAGCCACCACTGGAATGACCTGTAAAGAGCAGAGGAGGAAAAAAATTCAATGTTAAATGCAAAATGTTAAGAGTAATCTGTGGCTGGTTGCACAAGCATCCTTAGTCTTTCTGCTTAAGATCTCACCTAAAGCTACAATCCAGGCCTTATTTGAAAAATAAAACCCACCTATCTGTATGGTAGAGTACAATATAACTAGCACATCTGCACAATTGGGAGGTTGTGTCTTCGATTGAGACATTTAGACCCTGGTGTCGGGGAGGACACCAGCTGGTTGACAATGTCAATAAAAGTTATTTGAAGCAGACAGCACACCGGGAAAAAAGAAAGGGTCTGGAGAGGGTCTGGAGTGGCTCGGAAGTCCAAAAAAGTATAATGAAGGTGCTCTTTGGTTGGGGTCTCAAAATGTGCAATAAAAGGGGAAAAAACCAAGGCACTCTTCTGGTGAAAAAGTAAAAAATCTATTTATTGAGATGGCTATTTCATCATTGAATTAAGCTAAAAACTGACGGGGATAACATGCGTAACGGCCCCACGGCCTTCTTCAGGGTATGACAGCACACCGGATTGGATACTAGATGCACATTTATTGTAGTTTGGACAACATTGTAATTATACCTCTCCATCGGGAGAGGGAAACAACTGATTGTTACATTGAATATAAGCAAAAAATAGCTTCTAAGAAAACTTGAGTGTGTGTTTTTGTTTTTAGGGGACCTATAACCTAAGGGCGGTTTCAGACTGGATCCGTTTGAATCGAAGCGTTCCCGAGTACGCTTGGCTTCTCCCAGCTGTTCAGCATTCACACTGGCCAAAATCCTTTCGTACTCACCATTTAATTTAGCAGTAATGGTAAATATGTGCCTCATGGGGGCGCTGTTGACTATGGGGCTTTGGAAGAGAGAATGTCATTCTCAGAAGAAAAGTCACTCTAGAGTGAATAATAAAGTTTGACTGTGTTCCTGACGATGTCTTGAGTTATAATAACAACAGATCAACAATACACAACCAAAGCAGTGTGTGCACTGGTCTTTGAAACCTCGAAATGTAACGTTGTCTGTTAATATGATATTGGCGTCACGGACGCATCCTTGGTATGACGTCACGGACTAACCCTTGGTGTATTTATCCTTATAAATACGTTCGCCACACATGTGTTTTTTGTTTATTATTTTTCACGGCTCGTGCTACTCAAACACTAGCGGGATTATTATTTCTTGTCAACATTCAAGTAGAACAATGAGAAGGTATAACCCAGCTAAAATAATGCGTCATTATAACAAATATAAAAATGATATATGATTAGCAGTCCAGTCTGTCCACTTCCTTCTCTTGGTACGGATGGATTCACACTGCCGCGTTCCGTTCCCGACTCCGCAGCAATCGGACCCGAGACTACCTCCCCAGGTGGTTTCGAGTACGGTACGGTGATGCGTTACGGGGAACGGTTCGCTACGTTCACACTACCACAACATCTGCCATGTGGTCTGGAGTGCGCACCCGGGACCCGAGTGTGAAACGGCTATAAGATGCTTTATGCAACTGGTCCTTGCACTTTGGACTCGTATTCAATGAAGCATGGCAAATGCCTTATTGCAGGGTGTGAAAATGTCTCACCTGAACCATGATGAGTTTCCGCTCTCTTGGCCTGCCGTCAGGCCACTCTTCTCCAAAACACAAATTTATGTCAAACTGAGGGGGGCTTGCTGTCTGGCCCCGCTGATGTGCGATCAGACCTGCAGGTCACACATAAACCCTGTTAGAATTGTACACTTCAGTGTGTTTTCAACTGAATCAGTGCCATTAACCCATTAAGAGCGGGAAAGCATCTGTGTGTGTCATTTTTAGATTCTTTGGCTATTCAAAAATAGCAGATCTACAAGCTCATAGCGTGGCACTCATGAGCTTGTAGATCTGCCATTTCTTTATTATTGTGAAAATGTGTGCAAATCTTTGAAAATATATTATAACTCAAATCTTTGCTTCTGTGGATTCTACAAATGTCTTATAAATCCTAACAGTTTTTTTGAAAAAAAACTTAAGTTGCTATAATATCAGTGGTTCTCAAACTTTTTTCATGTCAAGGACCCCCAAAATGATATGTATTTGTCCACGGACCCCCCCCCCCCCCCCGCCCCCTTCTCAAAATATGTTGTCCCAGGGACCCGCGGAAGCAAATACGAGTTAAAAATGTATATATATATATTATTCAAAGATTTGCACACATTTTCTTTCAAAAACAGCAGATCTACAAGCTCATAGCGTGGCCATGCTATGAGCTTGTATATCTGCTATTTTTGAATAGGCAAAGAAATCTAAAAATGACACAGATGCGTTTCCGGTCTTAAAGGGTTAACAATAAATAGGTTACAGTACAGAGGATCACTCACCACTGAGAAAAGACTCCAGGTCGAAGAGCTTGATCTTTCGCTGGCGCTCTATGAGGTTGGGTGCATTGGGGTTGGGCGCACAGGGGCCAGACCAATACACTTTGCACTGACAGAGGCGGACCGCGTAGATATCGTGGCCGCTGACCTCCAGGATCAGTCCCCTGTCCATGACGTCCAGCAGGCGGCTGGTGAAGATCCTCTGCTTCTCGTTGGTTATGTTCTCCGTGGTAGGGAAGCGTAGCTGCTCCAGGCTCACTGGCCCAAACAGCTCCTCCTGGTTAACCATCGGGCCCAGGTCACCGTAGAACAGCCGGCAGCCCTGGGGATTACTGACCGTGGCCATGGGACACACCTCCTTCCCCCGATAATAGAACTGCACCTCCAGGTCAGTCACTGGGAGATTGCAGAGCGATTAGCATACACACAATGCATTGATCTCCAGAAAGAACTTCACATGTAGCCAATGATCTCCAGAGTTATATCAATTCAGTCAATCAAGAACTAAAATATACACTGCTCAAAAAAATAAAGGGAACACTTTGATCCCTTAATTATTTTGAGTTTTCATAAACTGTGTACATACTGCTAACAAAAACTGCTCAAAAGAATTAAGGGATCAAAGTGTTCCCTTTATTTTTTTTGAGCAGTGTAGTTGATATTTATCCATTCATTCCTCAAAACAACCTCAGACGTTTCTCAACATCCTGCTCCATTTTATCACTGAAAACCTGCTTTAACCGTTATTGTATACTTCGGCTATTCAAAAATAGCAGACAGCTTGTAGATCTGCTATTTTTCAAGTCCAACATTTTCTTTCTCTGCACTTTATTCTAAAAGAACTTACTTGGAAGAGAACTGATCCACATTTCTGGGGAGGCAAACATTACATCAGGCATGGGAGGGGGCTGCATTATGGGAGCAGGGGTCATCTCGACCGGGTCAGACTGCATCTCCATGGGCATTTCCACTGGCTCCTCTTTGGGCCACACCTTAATTGGCTCCTCTTTGGGCCACACTTTAATTGGCTCCTCCTTGGGCCAGACCTTAATTGGCTCCTCTTTGGGCCAGACCTCCACTGAAGAGGGTTGCATGGAATGCTCTGAGCCAGCAGGGGACCACATAATGACAGGATAGGGGCTGGTACCTGATTTGGGGATGAGTCGAGAATAGATCAACTATCAAAACAAAAATAGTAGGCTGACCCGTACATGTCTCTGCACTGACTATAAATCATGAATTGTGGGTGAATAACTTTTCTAAGCTGTATTGACAGTCCTTACAAGCACTCAAAACATTTTAGAGGGACGAATGAAGACTTTTTTACTGACCATTGGATGGGTATGCAGGGAGAGACTCTGGGGTGTCTGGAACATCTTCCTCACCACCTTCTTCCTCATACGGAGTCCAAGAACCAGCATCTGAGGACCCTGAATAATGAGAAATAAAATGAAAGCATTTAGGTAGGTCAACCAAGCTCAAAACAACTGTAAAGGTTACTTCAAACGACAAGAATGTACAGAATGTTAAGTCTCCAGCCTGTGCAGATCTGGTCTTCTTTATATATGAGAGAGAGAGTGGATTTTCACCTGGGTTACTGAGAGGCTGTGGAATGTCAACGACATCATATATCTTCAGTGGATTCATGGGGACCTCTTTGGTGCCATCATAGACAAGGTTGAATTCACGACTTTTGTTCAGGGCACAACGAAGCTGCGCTTTCCACTTAGCAGGATCGGCTTCATCAACCCCCTCTTGGAACTTTCCTGTCTCCACTGCCCATGCCTGAAGGTTAAAGGGAAGATAAAATCACTTTTACATAAATATATTATGTTTTATCTATATTTTTTCTATTAGATTTTTTCGATTTTAAAATATAAGACATACTTAACGACATACAGAACAGGAACAAAATTGAATAAAACTAAAACCACTACCGTACAACAAAACAAACCCTACAAATTACCCACCCATGCCCAGAGTGGAATAGAATATATTAATGAGCACATACAAATGAGAAATAGAGAAACAATTATAATAACAAAATAGAATAAAATCAAATACAAAAATAAGAATCATAAAGGGGGAGATTGTTAATCCTTAGTTGTATCGATTGCAGTTAAGAAGTTATTATACAAGAGGAATGGATCCCAGGTTCTGTAGAAAATGTTCAAGGAACCTCTGACTGTGAATTTAATTATTATATTATATGCTGTTCTTGATGCATAGTACAAAGTCTCAAAACATAGCCACTGCACGCCTCACTGCATGGTTTGTTATTTACTCAAATGTTAGTTATTTTAGTTCCCCAAGTTCTCTGTTGTCCAGAGAGGGGGCGGCAGTGGCTCAGGTAGAGTGGCTGCTTGGGAATCGGCAGGTTCCCGGGGCCGGTTCGATCCCCAACTCCCCCCGGGTTAGTGTCCGATTATCACTGACGTCCTAACTGCTCCAGATGAGCAGCTTGGTGCCTTGCATGGTTTCCTCTTCCGTCAGTGTGTGTGAATAGGTGAATAAATGCACCATTGATTTACCATTTTGTCCGGTGTTGATTTATTTCTCGCAAAATGTATTATTAATTTAGGTCACTTCATTTTTCCCACGCTCTACTTCATAAAATCTCAAAGGTTGTTGCAAAGAAATAAAATAGACAGATTTTCAAATGTCTTCCAATTACTGATACCAATCATTAAGCATAATAATATAATGTATTATGATTATGCCTAATGACTGGTATCAGTAATTGGAGAAGATTCTCAAATGAAACATTTTCTGTGTATCCATTCATTGTACTCAAATATTGTAACTGCAGCAGATGCTGGTAGTTGTAACACGTGATTAGCAAATAGGACATTAAGCCGCAACCAAGGCCTGATAGAGAGAGATAACAATTTCATGGATATAGGCTGTTATATACAGTAATCACCTTAAAGATGGTGTTTTCTTCCTCATGCTGTGGTGTATGGCGTGTAGCATGTTTCCAGGGGATCCTGAAGCGCATGGCTTCCCGGTCAATCCACACCAACCCTGGATATAGCCCACTGTCCACTTGAGCCACCAGCCAGGGTTTGAGTCGCACACGACGTGGGGTGTTTGACATGCTTTCACCTGGGGGTGAAATTGTACAAAGATGGACTCGTTTGGTAGAACTCTGTTATCAAAAAGGCATCAGAACATGTTCCCCAGGTTCTATGTTCCCGCTTACAACCCTAACCTCTTTGGTACGGGAAACATAAAACCCGGGGAACATAGAACCCGGGGAACATGACCCCTAGCCCCTTTCAGAAACCTGTATACCTTTTTTTTATTTGGGATAACTGGATACCGTCATCCCAAATACAAAAAAGGAATACAGTGTTCCGAAAGGGGCTAGGGTGACCCCCACAACTATCTGCTGCCCTGCATACCTCTGGGCTGTTTTAAAAACTCTACCATAAATACATCAGAACAAGCTACTATGTACTCAAAGTGCAAGCTTCAGCATAGTTTAACTTTGGAATTTGGGTGATGTATAGGCTAACTTCTAAATTTGTAATGAGAAGTATTTTGCACACAAGAATAAAATCTTTGTGACAAGAGCGATGTTAGAGTAGTATACACGTAGTGATTGATTGAATACTTTATTAACAGTTTGTACAATTAGTACAGAGGTACGATTTAAATTGTTAAAAGGATAACACAAAACGCCCTATAGGAGCTTGTTTTATTTGTGGTCCTATGTGTTGGCTATTAAAAGGTGATTCTTCATTGAGGAGGTGTGCGGGTGTTTTTCATTCATTGAGATATTAAAACAGAGGCTACTGGAAAAAGTCATAGAGCTATAAATATAAGAAAGGAAAAAGTCTACTGTGCATATAGTCTACTGTCACTGTGCATAATAATGTTACAGGTGTTTCGTGTCAGCCACAACCTGTTTCTCATTACAAACCCTGTTCCAAAAATCAGGATCTATATATTATGCCATATATGTATAAATAGTATGAATACAATTTCCAAATAGCATTGAATAGACAGCTACAAGGTCAGGGTATAAAATAACGTAGCAAGGTGAAAAGACACAGAAGAACAGAAGAACATAGTAAATATGTCAGAGAGAGAGGGAGAGAGAGAGAGAACATACATACCTGTGGTCAACCAGGAAGTAGGACTATAGTCTTTCCTTGTAGGCCTTTCTGACCAACAAGGAATGACAAATGAAACGCGCTCTTTCCTTTTGGGAATTAGTTGTCTTCCTTCCAATGGTCAAAATAAAACAACAACAACATCAACTACAAAGACGACGCCATGCCTGATAATAAGAACAAACAGAACAAACGCAGTCTCTCTCTCTCTCTGTCTGTCTGCCTGAAACAGACACGGCTGTTTTCCACTCAGCCTGGCCCCTCCCCCTTTCCTCACCGAAACTCAGGTATGGCTGTGACGTCATTGCGACTGTTTTGCCCGTACGGCGGTGTTGCGCCGTTGAAAATAGCAGATCCACAAGCTCACAGCGCGTCGCTGACACTACGCGCTGTGAGCTTGTAGATCTGCTATTTTCTGACCCATATCCATATATCGTCATGACGAAATTTAAACCCGGCGTTTCTGTGTCAAACACACCTTTATTTTCTACCCACTGGAGGAAGAAAGGCTCTGTGTTATTTATACTCTCTGGTTATTATTGGAACTTTAAATTATTGTTGTTTATAGGCTATTTATTTACTTTCTCCACACATGGGATCTCCTCCTCGTATTCCTCCATCTTTGAGTCTATCTTCTTTCACTTTACTTTAATAATGGTTTTCCACTGGACCACAATGGAAACAAGCCCTCAGGGCTTTTTGTGTTCTTTTAGCACCATTGCATAATCGTTTTTGCAAACTGTTAATAAAGTATTCAATCAATAAATCAATCTAAAGATGGACACAGGATAGGTGGGCACTAGGGACACCTCGATGTAAAATTGGCTTTTTTTTGGGTCCAAATGTAAAAAATAAAAATATTTGAAAAATGATCTTAAATGATGTAAATGACTTTTTGTGGCATAAACAAGAAGTTGAAGGATAACATTAAGTCTCATAATGATGCAAGCCCCCAAGTTTTGCTGTTTCAAAACTATATATTATGACTCATAATGAATAGAAAAAGAACAAATTGAAACAAAGTGCTACATATATTGCAGCCTAACAGGACACACAATGTCAAAACGCTGTATGGGATGAAATAAAATGAGACAGACTATTTTGATGGTGTAATATTATATGATGGTGGTGTATTGTGTTAATGGTCTAATAATAGTAATGCCCCACCCTGAAACTGCTCAAGGCTGTCTATAGCACGCGTGGCCGTTGTCATGGTGATTATAGTCATCATAAGTCATATACTACATTGATACAATGACAACGACAATTTCCTGGTTTCGGAATTACAAGTGTGTGTGTGTGTGTGTGTGTGTGTGTGTGTGTGTGTGTGTGTGTGTGTGTGTGTGTGTGTGTGTGTGTGTGTGTGTGTGTGTGTGTGTGTGTGATGCTGTTTGATACATTTCTTCCAGGCAAAATGTATGAAAAGTGGTTCACAAATTCACATGTATTATTATATTATGTTATCAAACTGTGTGCAATATAGCACATTCTGTTTAAAAGCAAACACTGAAATGTAAATTTCAGTTTGCTCATAGTTCCAGACAGTGAGGGGTGTTGTCTAACAATGCAGCTAATATATCTCTGGAGAGAAGAGGAGACCTGCATGCACGTAGACAGTCTTGTACGAGATATAACAAATGTATGTCGAAAAATAACAATCAATTAAGAAATATATTATTCGTAATACATTATTTCCTCAGGGAAGCTGAGAAAAACTCACTCACTGCTCCATGTCAATAAAATCTAGAACATGATAAATAAAACCATTATGGAATAGGTGTTGATTTATTCTGATAGAAAATCCATACAAATAACATTACTTTCCACAGTGATTCTGAATGTTTAGTGAATCATACATGTCTTACAAATGGATACAGCAAGAGTGGGCACCGAAACATTGTGGGCACCTCAATGTGAAACTGGCATTTTTTTCCAAAATGTAAACAAATAATAAAGAATTTGGAAAATGCTTTGAAGTAATGCAGAGTGTACATGATTTGAACATGCTTGAACATTTGACATTTAAGGCCTATAATATTTCTGCAATTGCTACAATTTGCTACAAAACCTGTGGTTATAGCCAGTCATTGGGCATAAACAAGATGTTGAAGGGCAAATTGGTCAACAAAAGAACAATGCTCATAAGACTGTTAGACAATGTACAGGTAAAATAGAGACACGGCGATATATTACCCATTATAATGTATCTCAGTGTTTTATACAGGCTAGTATACAATGTAATATATACAGTAATGCACATAAAATATATTTAAGAATTCCGTGCTGGTTTGATGACATGACGTAATGGCTATCAAATGTATTTGAACAAGGACACTTCATGTGAGCAAATAGGTAAAGTCCATAGCCATGCATGTAATCCTGGTGAAGACTCTCTTGAATGATCCAAAATGCTGCTCAGCACTCTTTTCGTTTTGGCACAATCAGACTTAAGGGACCATAAAGACTACTGTCCAGCTATACGGTCTTTCACCTCTCCTTCAATCTGCTGGACAATGTGTGTGAGATCCAAACTCTCTGTTAACGTTGCCAGCAATTCCTCATCATGCTGAATCCCATCCATGAACTCATCATAGGACAGCTCACCTAACACACGGACGTGCACACAGACGCACACGCGCACACGCACGCACGCACGCACGCACGCACGCACGCACGCACGCACGCACGCACGCACGCACGCACGGACACACGCACGCACGCACGCACGCACGCACACACACACACACACACACACACACACACACACACACACACACACACACACACACACACACACACACACACACACACACACACACACGCGTTTCAGGTTAGGAGTTGGATTCATAAAAGTTAAATGACTAGTTCACAGAACACTTGTAGGTCTATGAGATGAGTGCAAGAATTTAAAGCTCTTTTGTCTCATAGTCTCTGAAATATAAAATCACATTAATCAATCAATCAGGAATTACAAACATGCTAGCAGAAAAGGATTTTTGTGTAGTATTAAGGATTATGTCATATTGTGGAAAGAAATATGTCTTACCATCTCCATTGATGTCAATCTTATCAAACACCATGTTGCTAAAGTCCTCGGCTGACATTTCACTAGTCTTTCCATTGATTGCACGAATGGACTAACATGTTAGGAAGAAAGGAGGTGAATTAGAAACGGTTTGCAACATGTCAATATTCAGAGCCAGTGTAGCATTTTAAACCAAGGAATGCCTTGCTCAAGCTTGTGATATGATGATGATTGACATTCTTTATTAGGAATAACCTAATGATGATCTGATCTGGTTGTGTTATCTCTTTCAACCAGTAGGTGTCAGCTAAATAGTATGTATTTATCTGCACATTATTACCACCCTTAGCCTCAATAAGGCTGAGATATGATTTACAATCATAATGTTCTAATACATCAGACTTACATAGTGTTTTTTCTAAGTAGGCCTACTCAAAGACGACTTACAGAAAACAAAAGAAAAATCTTTAATGAATAAATTTTTAATGATTTTTTTGAATGAACAAAATGTAATTTTGTCCAATCTGTACGTAGAATACAAAATAAGTTATACAATTGGGGTGGTTGTATTTTGTCTCCTTGCTCTTCTATTGAGACATTTAGATCGTGTCAAAGGTCATGTTTCACCTAGACACAGGATCTGACACGAATTTTGACCTGAAGGTCAAGATTCAGCAAAGCAGGCTATTAGCTCAATGGCAAAAAACAAACAAAAGGAAACCAGGTTCAAATCCGGGGCAGAAGAGGAAAGTAGAAGAGGAAAGTTACATAGTGCAGCTTTAACCTTTAACCTTTTTTAACCTTTTAACCCTTTTAACAAAGCATTTCTTTAGCTACACTGGTTTTACCTCTAGGCTTTACGCCCTCATGTTTTAAATGTTTTGTTTTCTTAGATGTTATTCTTTTTTTTAATGCAATTGCCTAGTGTAAGCACTTTGAGATTTTCACAAATGTAAAGTGCATTATAAGTAAAATCCATTATTATTATTATTTTTTAAGCTAAGAGAAACAAATAAGAGAAAATAAGGGGGGAAAGAGGTGGGGAAGCAAAGTCTGAAGAAGTTAGTTTTGAGGGTTCTTCTGTCCCACCCCGTAGCTCAATCAGACACTAATGGATCTGTGATGGTTGTTTCAGGACAGCAGTTACTCAAGACATTAGTCCAGTTATTCTCAACCTTATTAATTTCATGAACCACCAGTTTGATATGCATTCGTCCACTGTTTCCCAAACAGTGGGTAAAAAAATATATGTATTATTTCAAAAGATTTAAAAAAGTTTAAACAAAGAAATCATTTTGGCCCAGGCGGTTGGCGTAACAGTCTGGGCACCTATAGGCTGGTAATCCAGCCTGACAGCGTGTCGCGGGTTTGATTCCCGTTCCCGACGACCTCTGCTGCGTGTCACCCCCCCATCTCTCTCCCAGTTTCCTGTTCAATTTTATTTTATTTTATCAATGAACAACAATTCCAACATTTTCCTTAAGTATTTCATAAATAAAAAAACAAAATTTCCATAAATAAATACAAAAGAAGTACCGTAGTGAAAATATCAGATCTACAAGCTCACAACGCGTCGCGAAGCGACACTTTGTGAGCTTGTAGATCTGATGTTTTAGGGTCCCAGGCAGATATGATGACATCATTATGTCATCTCAAATTGACAGGATATTTTTAGGTCCCAGGCAAACGTCTAATTTCTTTTTGGGTCTTCAGCTAAAAAGTTTGAGAACCACTGCATTAGGCCATGGATCCCCATTTGATCAAAACTAAATTTTATCTCTAGGATCCCAATCTACACTGTAAAATCAAATGTTAAATGAACTCTGAGAATTACAGACCCGTCCATTTGGACCCACCCCTGCCCTGGTTGTCCCCGGACTGGACATTGAGAACCAGTGCATTAGTCATAAGGTTTGACATGACAAGAAGAACCAACTCTCACCTTAATTATGAGAAGCAGCTCCTCTCGGTCAATGCATCCACTCCCATCAACATCATACAGTTTAAAATACCAGCGAAGCTTCTGTTTCACCTCTCCCTTCAACACCAGGCTGAGAGCCGCTACATACTCCATGAAATCAATAAATCCATCCTGCAAAACATAAAATAACACACATTTCTTCAATAGAGAGGTATATGACTTAACTAAACTAAACTAAAATGTTAAATACACTAAAATACAGGAGCAAAAACAGCACTTAAGGGACGACTTCACCCATTTTCAACCTATCTTTATATAACTGGTCCTCACTAATGCTCATGATAATATGGCACAATTTTTGTCTACTCGGTCGGTGTCTCAGAGGAGGACTGTGGACAGTTCAGAAACCTGTCTACCAGTGACATCATCGATCATATTCCTGGAAAGTTAGCATGCTATAATGGAAGCCATTGTTCTCGCATTAATAAAAATAAAAATTTTAACATTTTAATCTTCAAAAAAAAAAAAAAGCCTAATTATGATGTCACTGGTAGGCAGGTTTCTGAGGTGTCCACAGACCGAGTAGAAAAAAAGGCACCATTTTATCAGGAGCATTAGTGAGGACCTACTGTATTATGAAGATAGGTTGCAAGTGTGTGAAGTCGTCCTTTAACTTCTTGTCATGCATGGAAGTAGCTTTGAAATGGGTATCTCACTAAAACAGCATTCAGCCAGTCTCTCACTTTTCAAAACTGATCACATTTAATGTGTCATTTTTCACACTTCAGCAGTAAAAATGTCTCACTCATCATCTGTCATAGCATCATGGGTTACGTTGGATGAGAGAGGAGTAGGTGTGATAAACCCATAATGGGCTGTTGTTCCCCAGATAGATTACTATTAGCAGAGATAACAAGACCCTCTGTGCTGAATACATAAGCACTCGCGCACTGTAGCAAAACACTGCCTGATACAGTGTTCAAATGAGGCATTGTTCAATAATGGAAATCAATTTCAATACGTAAGCCCTAACCATAAAGACCAATTTTGACTTTTGCAACAAACAAAAAAAAGAAAGAAGATACAATTTGCATCAGTGTGTTTTGTAATGTAATGTAGAATAGGCTACTGTCCCTAACCCATTTGTGCAAAAGATACAATTGTAAAACACGGCACATATTATCTTTATAGAATGTGATGTGACCATCTGTGAAGATGATGAGAACAATGGCCTTGTGAAACGATATCCATGACAGTCACAGGACCACAATGGAAACAAGCCCCTATAGGGCTTTTTGCGTTATCCTTTTAGCAATCAATCATTGTAATATGATATCGTATCACTGTACCATGCAACTGTTAAGTAATTCAATCAATCAATCAATCAAAAAACAATCCATGATTATCTAATTATTTCCAAAAAGATACAATAGATATGTAAATATGTAAAAAGAAGAGGATCTTACGCCATTCATATCGAACGTTGAAAACATTCTCTGCACATAGGCGTTTGAAGTTGGTGTCAAGTTTTTCAACCCAAAGAACTTCTTGAACTCGTAGTATGTCAGCAGTCCAGATGGGCATTCGGTCATGAACTTCCTGTACCACTGATGACTCTCACATGCAGTCAGTTCCTCCAGAGAAACGCCACTGTTATTTCCCATGTTTGCTCTTTTAAAATTGAAAAAGAGAAAAGCACACTATAACGACAACCATGCCAAAAAAACTAAGCGTTTACGGTGTTGATGGAGCCATTGTACCTGAGCTCATTAACACAGCATATGTCTACAAGTGTAGCGTGGTGCTGAGGAAGCACAGGACAACCAATCAGATCATGTTGTGCCTGTGAGAAAGGCTCAAAACTTCTAATCCCCTTTACTTGTTACTGAAGGTAATAATAGAGACGTGGTGCAGACGTACGTGCATTGTACGTGCATTTGTACAGCATATATTAGCAGATGAAAACAGATTATTTAATCTTTCAGAAATTTCGGACATTATTTAATACATTATTTAGTTCTACCACTAGCTGGAGAGTTGATAATGAAAGCTCTTGATAATGTCAAAGCTGTTCATTATCCAAATATCCAGGTATAATATGCATTTTCTGGAGTATGTAAACCATGAGAAAAAAAACAGCTGACATAAACAGATTGATTGTTTTATTTTGTCAACACTTATGACATATGACATATTTTGTCGTCTCCCCTTGACAGGTTTACTAGCAACTTTCTAGTAACCCTGTCAATTTGAGATGACATAATGATGTCATCACTTTATTGCTAGCAACACTGTCAAGTGCAGATGACAAAATAAAGTGATGACAAATTGATGACATTCATCACTTTGTCATCACTTATGACCTCATAAGTGATGACAAAGTTTATGCCAGCTGTTATGGTTCATGGTGTTTGTATGTCATTAAAAGCTTCAAGTCACAAAAAACTCTGGGGAGCGGGTCCCCGAATGTGGAGTTAGTGGCAGGCCTTACTGGAGCATATATCTGAATTACTAGTAAACCTTTCACGTTTATTGGCTAAATACATTCACACAAGGGATTTGACATGGTAAGTTGCTCTCCAGGTTATATAATAATATCAACACAATAACAAAAAATATGTAAATACCTTGTTGTCTTTATTTAATTCCTTATTTTTGCCCCCCCCCTTGCCCCCCCCTCTTTCTTTTCTTTCTCTTTCTGGAAACTATCAAAAACGATGGAGCTTGCGCAAAAACAACCCACTGCTTTACACCTGTAAACCTGTGATGAGACAATAAAGATGATTCTGATTCTGAAAAACAAAATAGTTAGTTGCTGACAAAATCAGACCAAAAAAAAACCTTGTAAAACTGCAACATCCAGTGCACGCTGTCCAGGGCATTATCTTATACTGTACATAAGAAACGTCATCCACCAAATATTTGGCGATGACATCATAGCTTCCGTCAAGCTTCCTGACTAGTCCAAAGTGATCTCTCAGCATACCTTAGTCTTGCTACTGCAACAACCTTACAAACTCTTAACCACGAACCCTCCTTTTTCCCAACACATCTCTATACCAAAATTTGACGATCTACGAGCTCAAAGCGTGTCAACTTGCTGTGAGCTTGTAGATCGGCTATTTTTGCTGAATGTTCGCCTATTTTTGCCAAATGTTCACCTAATATGACATGCCCAGAATAAGGACGCTATAAGTGTTCATGTGCTTAAGGCTCCAGCATCTTGGGTCAAATGTAGGTGGCAAGTGGACTGGAACAAGACAACAAACAGGCCTCTGGACTGAACTTTCCCCCTTGAGTGCAGATCAAAATCTTACTCTGAGAGTCAAATAAACCCTGAGCATTTTGCTGTTTGCGTTCTTGGAGGCCAAGAGTAAGTGGGACATCAGAGTGGGACTGGCATGGTGATTGACTGTAAAATCCTGAGTCTTCATTTAACTCAAAGCATAAAAATATAGGAAGAGTCCATGTTGTGCAACAAATTATGCTACTGTTACTGTACCATTACATGGTACAGTAACTGACTGAGAATGCACTGACTGAGAATGCACCACTTTTGTATATTTATATTTATTATAGATTTGTATGGTATTTTTTTGTTTTAGTATTATAGGTTGAAATCTCTCTATTTCTCCTAAATTATTCTTTTATGTCTTTAGTGCACTGAATCTAGAGCACTGACAGTAAAAGGAACTGAATACATTTTTTACAATGTGGCACCATATAATTTGTGGCTACATGGGAATAGATATAATTCATAAGATATAATTTATAAGAATGCAGAAGTTTCTCAGAGAGAAAACCATGTTTCCTGCTACTGGCATGATTCATGAACTGAACAGGATTTATGGGCATGAGTCCAATCTGAAGATCCATTAACTCAGTACTCAGTCGGTATGAGATTGTCAATCAAGTGATCAAACTGCCATCACCACCAATCCAAGGAATTCATGATGTTTCGACACACAAGTAGTAGTACTGCCTCTCACACGTCTCACAATTTCCTGGTTAGCAGCAGAAGCAACTGCCAGCACATTCTAAACATTTTTCCCCGCCTGGATCAGTCGACATGGTTAATTCCGACTGAGGACAGAGAAACAGGATGAACCGGTCCCTTTCGTCTCTGGGACAACCACGATTTAGGTGCAGCAGAGCAGACAATCCAACAAAAATAACTGCAACTTCCCCTGCTTCATTAGAAAACGCTGTAGCCCTGGGGTGAGGAGGAAGTTGGAACTATAAGACTGATTTTGTTTTTTATGTGTGGTGAAAACTATCTATTTGAGAGATCCACTCACTGAATGTAATGGCAGTCATTAAACAAATTTGGATTAGAAATGTGCTTGCTTTAGTGTAGGTTGCTTGAACATTTATCAAATTGAGACCTATTTGAATACTGTTTATGCCTGTCAAATGTAATAGTTATCAAGTTGTACAGTACATTTCTGAACAGACTTTTGTCATGATATATCTAAGTGAATGGGTTCTAAATAATTGCGTCAGCTGTGAATGTCCACTTCAATGAGAGCTTGAACTCATGATCTGTTTTGAATGAATGAATGAATGAATGAATGAATGACATTTTTATTTTGAACATGTTAAAATTAGGCAACAAAGTTGAAAAATAATTGCAATATAATAAAAAAAGAAGAAAACAGCCTCTCAGGCAACAACAAAACTATAATTCTAAAAGGAGTAGGATGAGGTATAAAACGTATTTAATCCTACCCCTTCGTTCCGCTTACTTCAGCGTCATCTCATCATTTATTCATGTACCAACATGGTATACATTTAAATAAACCAAATCTTTCTAATTATCAGATAATTAAATAAAGTAATTAATATAAACTTACAAGTATTTACATATTCTATAAATATATTCTAAATATATTATCATCAATCACACTGTATATATATATGTATATATGTATATAAACCTACACCCATACATATACACATATACACACACAAACACAATCATCCAATTACAATATACACCAAACAATACCCACCTTATCTTGTGTATTATATACAATTTCTTAGAAAACCTATAGATCTGTTTAGTAGTAAGAGACAAAGTAAACTGCTTAACTCCAGTCATGAGACTGATTGTTGAGACTGTTTACGTGTACGTGTCAGCTGTGTGGTCAGTGAGAGCCTGAGAGGATTCTTGATCCCCTTACTCCATTAGTCAACTCATCTTAGCATTAGCCTGCTTTCTGAAGTCACAAGCCTCACCTTACCTTCCTTAAGTAAATAATGCCGTGGAATTTACACAACAATACCTGTGGCGAGTATTACCCTAATAATGGCATCGGTTCAGTGATACATAAAGATTGACAATATCTTTATGGCTTAAACCATTCTAATACTAACCAAGCAACTGCCAACTGAAAGTAAATAAACATATTATTTTATGTATAACAGGTTATTATCTCCACCAGGCCAAAGGTCGGGGACGGATATCCACTGGACTGATCTGCGCCAAATTTCTCGTCTGTGCTATGCCAGTAGGCCAAGGAAGACTCCACCCCATTTCTTTTCCAAATTGTCATCATTGTGGTGCTATACAAGCCCGCTTTACGTTTTAGCCTATAACCCTTGAACCATGGATTGTACAAACAAAGTGTCCTTTTGGCTCATGCTCATAGTTGACCTTCTTCAACAAACAATATTGTTGGTTGAGGATTATTATGTTAATTTACCCCCTCCCCCCCAATAATTATACATTATACTATATTTATCATGTTTGTTTATTTGGTAGCCTGTAGGAGCCAAGATGTCTGCACTATAGGCCTGATTTTGTTACAGCCTGTCTATTATGGTTCAGCTTGTCCTTGCTTACAGTATAACCCCCCCCCCCCCCACACACACACACACACACACACACACACACACACACACACACGCAAATAAATGAATAAATAAATAAATACTGTATACCTTCTTGGTGAGCTTGGTCACCAGGTAGGTATACGCCTAAGTCACACATACACATACAGTAGTCCCCTCCATGTCATACAGTAGTAATGTACTTACTACATGACCCCAAGCACAACCCCTTCCTCCTTAAATAGAATAACATAATCTTCATTTGTCAACAGAAGCTTGTCAACCAGTCAATCAATCTTTATTTGTAGAGTACATTTCACAACACTATTTATGTTCAGTCAAACAGTAATGCAAACTCAAGTAATGCAGCACACGATGTGCATCGAATATAGGAAGGTTGGGCACTAGGGAAATTTGGGCACCAATACAGAGTGGGCACCAGACCGCGGAAGACTGGGCACCTTTTAGTAAAATATGCCTAACCCTAACCTTAATCGTTAATCCTAACCCTAACCTCAGTAAAACTATGCCTAACCCAAACCTTAACCCCCTCAGTAGAACTATGCCTAACCCTAACCTTAAGCCTAACCTCAGTAACTATGCGTAACCTAACCTTAACCTCAGTTAGTTGCATTCCAGTAATATGCATGCCAGACTTCAAAGTATTCCTGTTTTGGTGCCTGGATTTCCCTAGTGCCCACTCATCCGAGGTTTAGTGCCCACTCTGTTTTGGTGCCCACATTTCCCTATAGTTCCCACTCCTCTGAGGCCTAGTTGCCACTCTGTTTTGGTGCCCAGATTTCCCTTTAGTGCCCAGTTTTCCCTAGTGTCCAGAATGTTTTGATGCCCAGTAAACAGGTGCATTAAAACGATGCCTCATTTGACTGCAATATATCAATTTCACCAGCAGGTGCCAATCACATGTTAAATTAAGCTGCCTTCCGGTATTGATTGATTGAATATTTGATTAGACAAAAATGCGAAACAGCACGAGCAAACACTTGGTCTAAAAGGATAACACCAAAAAATTCCTTGCAGTCTTGTTTCCATTGGGGTCCTATGTATTCAATTCATCGTAATGAAACCATATGCCATGGAAAGGTTCAATGAGAGATTATTTAGAAAGCCTCGTTTTGTCCCTAGTGTGTGTCACCCATGCAAAGATGTGTAAACGATGAAAGAACCATTTAATCCATGGCAAACGGTCTCCACCAGGACCAGAACAAGTCATGAATGCTGTCATCAGGTATATAGGTTAGCCCTGAAACATGATTATCAGATCATGACAGTCATGGATGAACTTCAACCTTTTTGATTGATTGATGTAGTTTATTTAGTAAGACATGAGAACATGGCCCAGCCATAACAGAAGTCATGTTGAAATTGTACAGGTAATTACAAACTGGAGTAATTTAATTTAACCTGGTGGTCAAACTGGATGTCCATGTACTTCCCAAAGCGACTTGAGTTGTAATTCTTCAGGGTTTTGGCATTTCCAAAAGCCTGGCAGGGGAAAAGGAGTGTTAACCATGTCCCGGAGCTTAATTTAATTTAATTTAATTTGATATCTTTTTTTTTAATCCAGCTGTGTGCCACTTTAAAAGCCATAATGTTTCATGTTTTCATATTATAACTTGTTTAAATAAAGTGTTAAAGTTCTACATTTGGGTTTCTATTGGATTTGATTAATGTGTACAAACTTATCACCTATTTCACCTATTTTATAGGTGATATAGGTATCATATAATTATGTTTCATTGCATATATGTAGATATAGGTACATACAGGTCATATATGTACCTATATGTTACATACAGGTCATATGTACCTATATGTTACATACATAAAATTGGCACCTTTCCTATATGTATATGCACATATATGCACATATATGCACATATATGCACATATATGTACATATACATATAGGAAAGGTGCCAATTTTATGTATGCGAACATATATGCGGTCCTATATTACAAACATATATGACGCATATAGGTTCTTTCCATGTGGGCAGTACATAACAGTACATGGAAGTACAAATTCACAATACAAGGTCTACTAAACTGGAACTCTCATTAAGCACGCAGCTTGTTTAAGATGAGAACCCCATGCACACACATCATGATGAACACCTGGTGTTTGCACTTTCTCCATTTTCAAATATAAAGTGCTTACCCCATGGCCACGGATGTTGAAATTATGTACGGACTCTCAGAAGTACCCGTTTCTTCCGTATTGTTCAATGAAAAGCATTGTAATCCGATTAGTGGCCATTTTTTTCGGTTTTCTCCATTATGCTTTCAACGACGCGACCTTATCGGTTGGGAGGTGTATTGCACTCTGATACATTATAACTCGAATGAGAAAATAACCACCAATCAAATTAAAATGCTTTTTATTGAACAATACGGAATATACTGGTACTTTTGAGGACCCGTGAATAATTTTAACATCTGTGGCGATGGGGTAAGCACTTTATATTTGAAATGTGAACGTTCATGTAGATGTACGGGCCATAAATAGAAAAAGTGCAAACACCAGGTTGAAGTTCATCCATGACGGCCGTGACAGAAGACCGCCGTCGTGTATCCATGGCTAAAGGTGTGTATCAGTGAAAAAGGAGAGGAGGAGGCGGGGACAGCGACATTTTCTCTTTCCCGAAATGTTTCACCAAATCACTGGAACACACTTCATTCCACAGCAGGATTGGCACACATGCACCTGTTGTAATGTAGAAGTAGCGCAGGTTATTACACTGGAATAAACGCATTCTCACCGGACAAAATGCTCAACTAAGTGGCTGAATCTACATATCTATCTAAAGGAGCATCGTATTCTTTTGCTCAAAGTCAAACAACAATAATCATGAAAAAGGGAGCATTGCATTTTTTTGGTCGAAAGAACCATTCTCTTTACGACACCAATTTGAAAGTCAAGGAGATGGGTGAGTAGATGACCTATATATAACTTTAATTATGGAACGTGAGCATATATAAGTCACTTTTTTTTTTAAAAGTCCGTTTACACTGAAGAGTTTGTGAACAACCTTTGCACTTTTGAAACCCGAGATAAAGTTACAGAATGATTCTAGAGGCGACACAAGGCCTTTAAGTTAAATCTGTTGACTTTCACCAAATGGGCAGACTGTCAGGTTAGTTAACGACCGAGTTAACTTACGATGCAACGTCAAAGCGTTTGAGAATGAACAGTTGTTATCTTATTAAGGGCTGTCATTTCCATTTATTGCAATACAAAACTGTAAGTGTAAACACGTTGACTTGGTAACAGGATAGGTGGGCACCACCTAAATTGGCAATTTTGTCCAAAATGTTAAAACATGTATATATTTAGAAAATGTTTTAAAGTAAAGTAAAGTATACATGATTAGAACATGCTTAAACATTTCTACAACTGCAACACATTGCTACAAAACCTGTATATCCAGTCATTTTGGGGCATAAACTAAAAGTTGAAGGATAACATTAAGTCTGATAATGATTTACAGTGCATGTTCACATCATGTATAGCCTACTTTACATTACTTAAGACAATTTTTCTGATATATATATTTTTTTACATTTTGGACAAAATAGCCAATTTTACTTCGAGGTGCCCAGATGTCCCTATAGCACCCACCTATCCTGTATCCATTAACTTAATCACAGGCCTACAGGTAGATAGTGATCATTTAGATTAGTATGAATTGAACCCCTAGAAAGCCAGGTGTGGTTGGTTTGACCCTTGAAGGACATACAGACAGGATACAATGTGTTGTTGTTGTCCTTTGAAGTTGATCTGATTGTTTGTGTATTCTATGATGTGGCTATAGAGAAACTGCTGTGCAAACACTCAACAGATCTAGCCTATGTGACATTTGTATATTCAAATATTTGTATATTCACCACATGTAAATTGATCCTTTGTTTAGACTGGGTCCTTCTGGACTGGGTAAACACCACACATATTTTCAATCTAATACGTTCAGTTTGGATAAGCATTTATGTAGGTTCTGTATTGTGATACATCACAGAAAATACATCTAAATCCCACTTGTTCTTTGTGGGATACATGGAAGCAACCACAAATTCCAGCATTACAATTCCAATACAGCATACTAATGAATATGACAGCTTCCATTGCTTATGATCCAGTTTAAACAATGTTGCTTGATGGTGTTGTTGCTATTGGAAGATGCTTGACATGGAACACGTGACTGACTGCTAATACAACTCTTATTGTGTGTGTGTGTGCGGTGTGCGTGTGCGTGTGCGTGTGCGAGTGTGTGTGTGTGTGTGTGTGTGTGTGTGTGTGTGTGTGTGTGTGTGTGTGTGTGTGTGTGTGTGTGTGTGCTCTCACAGATCAATACATATAGCCTTAGTTTGATTGATTGCAGAGTAGTCATATACTGTAACTATACTCTCTAATATGATTACCAACCTTGTGTTTTCTACCTGGAGGGTTTAAATGTAGAACTGTCTTGGTTACATTGCCTTTATGAGTACCATTGCTGGTACTGTATGTCACCTTTTGGGGACGTGTTTAAAATCCAGTTTGATCTGAAGTCCAAACGCATGATGTCCATTATATATAGGCCATTTCCCCAAGAATTAAACTGTTCTACTGTACATGTGGTCCTAAAATCCCCAATAGGCCTATAGTAATATATAATTATAATAATTTGGTGCAAACATTCTAATAATAACTATAGTTATAATAATTCAGAAATGAAAGGACTTCTCGATCATTATTCGACATACAAATGCAGCCAGCAACAGCCATAGTCTTTGAGAAGTTAGTCACTCACTATCCTTTTAAATGTTTTCGAATTTGTTCAATTTTTCATTTGGATAGAGTAGCTGTAAGAATAGTGACCATTTCATTCTGAAAGCTTTTGTTTTCTGTCAGCAACAAAACTACTTAAAAGCACAGAATTACTTCATAATAAGTTAGGTTGATTGAGACTGAATTATTAGTATTCACCCCTTCAGCACATTATCTAATTAGCCACTTTTCCCACAATTACTAGTCTATTCTACTAGTCTAGAACTTTTCATGAGTAAGGAACAATTGAACAGTGTCGTTATAGAGGGTTATGTTGCATGTTGGTGGTGACAGGTGCCCAAGTCTTTCAACACTGTTGAAAAGTCTAATTACATAGACCTGGTCTGGTCCTGGGACCCTGCAGTGGTGGAAGAAGTACTCAGATATTTTACTCAAGTAAAAGTATCAATAACACAATATAAAAATACTCTGTTACAAGTAAAGGTACCAAAAGTAAAAGTACTGAAATGTTTCAAAATAGCAGATCTACAAGCTCACACTGCATCGCATCGCGACGCGTTGTGAGCTTGTAGATCTGCTATTTTCAAATAGCCTATGTATAAAACAGGGCTAAAGTGGTTAATGTATGTTTTATAATATAATAATTTATATCTACAATGTAAATAGTAACTAAAGTTTTCAGATAATTGTAGTGGAGTAAAAGTACAATATTTGCCTCTGAGATGTAGTGGAGTAGAAGTGAAAGTATTGCAAATATGGAAATATTCTAGTAAAGTAAAAAGCAACTAAAAATTGTACTTAAGTAGTACAGTACTTGAGTACATGTACTTAGTTACTTTACACCACTGGGATCCTATTATGTTATAGCAGGCAGCTTAAAGTGAAGTTTTTTATTGTCCTCATGATTGTTTGTTCTAAATCAATTCATTTCAGGCCATATTGTTTGATCTTGTGTTTTGCCATGATGTGCTAGCTAGTACAATGCACACCAGGTCCACAGTTTGCATTCATGTAATTTACTAACCAATAAGACAAGCTTAAACTTGTCAAGAATATAAATGCACAATAAAAAATAAAAGTGCACATAAGTATGTATAGTGGTGTAAAGTAACTAAGTACATATACTTAGTTTATACTTTGAGGTACTTTACTGGAGTATTTCCAATATTCAATACTTTTACTTCTCCACTACTATCTCAGAGACAAATATTGTGCTTTTTACTCCACTGCTATTTCCCCCCAAAATATTTACATGACGAACTTATACGGACATATACTGCATAATGATTACTTTTACTTTTGGTACTTTAAGTATATTTTGATGAGAACACTTTTGTACTTTTGCGCAAGGACGTTTTTAACACCGGACTTTTACTTGTAACAGAGTATTCCTACATTGTGATATTGATACTTTTACTTCAGTAAATAATTTCAGTACTTCTTCCACCACTGTGTAAACTTGCTGCAAAGGAGGTGCTCTCTCACTAGGCCAGCAGCAGCCTGACACAGACTAATATACATGTATTCATTTATTTGCAGTTACCCAAGACAACGTGGAGCTGGTGCTGGACTCATCAGCCATCCCTGAATCGGGCACTGCCAAAGTACGGTCCAGACCCACAGTCAAACATTACATTGTAAGTATAACTCAGTAAATCATCCCGATGCATACGAGTGAAGAGTGAAGACACTGGTCAATGCTTACGCTAACAATACTGTATATATACCAATAATGGGATAAAATGGCATGTCCAAAAGCTCTACATTTAAGAATAATTAAAAATAAACAACTGAATTGGAATAGTTAGATATTGGACCAGCTGAATGAATGCATTTTGATGTCAGATCTGCTACCCTTTTAAAAGAAGGCCGATGCGCACCTCAAAGGTTAGTGACAGGTGTGTAGGACAACCAAGAAGGTCAAAATGTTCAGAAAGGGATCTATGATATCAAATCAAAGAAAGAGGTCCCGCTGACTCCCGCACACTGTCTGGAACTTTCAAAAAGGATGCTCTTTATTAAATCATCAGGACAAACACGATGTTGTCCTGATGAAGGTCTAACAATTTGTGTGCGGACCCTTTTCTTTGATTTGATTTCATAGATCCCTTTCTGAAGATCTGCTACCCTAAAAATGCCATGCATTGAGCAGCAGACTTTTGCAGTCAGCAGGCTGTTGGAAGGTGCCTCTGTGAAGCAAACAGAGCAGTCGATTTGCTGAAACAAGGGTTCAAATGGAGGGCTTTGTTCAGATAACAATCTCTTAAGAACATCATCATAATTTCAACAATGTCTTTTAGCAATGAGCATGCAAAGAAAATACCGCCTTGAGGTGAAGATGGACTTTTCAGGCTGTACCACCAATAGAAATTACAGTATATGTGATTGATGTAGATTCAAGACTCAAAGGTTTTTTATCGTTCCATCTTAACGAGTACACAGGAATACAATTATTTGATTTAGGTTCTTCAACATGTAGCACCCATCACAACAATAACAAAGAAATAATAAAGAATAGCAATAATAATAAGAAAAAATAGCAAAGTCTGCAGTATGTGTGTATATCTATACACAGCTGTCCCATGTGCATGTGTTTGAGTTTGCTGTCTTGATATGCAAAGTGTCATGTGCCAGTCTGCCTCGTATGTGTTTAAATATTGAGGTGGGCGTGTGAGGTAGAGTTTCCTTTTCACATTAATGGAATGAATACAGTGTGACTTGAAAGGCATCTCTCAACTGGTTTCCACACCTCAGATGTGGGGAGTGTTCTACATGTATGACCGGCCTCTGTGGCATGGACATATATACACTGTCAAACCCTTAGTGTTCATTTAACTCTGGGAGTGCACAAATGGAAACAAATGGAACCGTAAGGTTTACGGGTCCATTTGTTTCCATTTGTCCACTCTTGGAGTTACAAATGGATGAGTTCACACCAGTGTTGATTTCGTCGACTAAAACTATGACGAAGAATGTTCTTCGACTACCTTTTTTCACTGGCGAGTAGATCGGCTATTTTCAGCATGCAACCAAGCGTAAAATCAGCCATTACGATGCCATCAAGGCACCGCCAAAATACATTTTAGTTGACTAAATCAACTGTAAATTTAGTCGACTAAAATCTTATGATATTTAGTAAAGTGACTAAAACTAGACAAAAACTAAAACATTTCAGATGACTAAAATATGACTAAAACTAAATGGAATTTTATTCAAAAGACTATGACTAAAACTACTGTCAAAATCAACACTGGTTCACACTGAGAGTGTGAACTCATCCAGAGAGATGATTCTCAGGGGTTAACAATTTGAACCCCAGCATCTACGTATATTCTGAGGGGAACATAAGCCAAAAATAGCAGATCTAAGAGCCCACAATGCGTCCAAAAGTGGTCCAAGTACTGCTGTATAGCTCAGATCCGTTTCACTAAGACTAGTGGGTTTAAGTGGTTAAATCAACAGTCAGTATTTATTGCGTATACAGTGTTGGATCGGGCACACCCAGCAGTACGTGGGGTTGGACAGCTCATGGCACACATGACAGATGAAAGTGAGTCACAAGGCAACAAGAACTCAACATGACATTAAAGTGAACCACAAACCACACCTGTAAATCTGTTGTGTAATGTTCATGCCTCTGCAAGGTGCCTTTGATAGGGCGCCACGCAGCAATATCATATTCAAGGTGTGACATATGGGCGAGAGTTCAGTGGTGGAAAAACTCCTCAAATGTTTTACGTCAGTAAAAGTATCAATACTGCAATGTAGAAATACTCTGTTAGGGCACAGCCACACCGCACTTTGATTCTACCTATGGGGCGGAATGCTTTTCAATGGGAATGGCGTGGTTTCATGGTCTTGCGCATCTTTCCGCATGTCACACACAGTCACACACCTTGCGTTTATGCGCTCTATGCACCTTGTCTAAGGCTATGCTGCTTTTCCCCCTCTGTCCAATCGGGTGAGTCGAAGGCTACAGGGAGGGTCCTGAAAGTGAGTGACAGGTGCGTCACTGGTTAATGGGACAGAAATTATGCACAGCAAGATACTCTGTTTCTTAGAATGTGCTGGCTGCAAAAAACAGTCGGCTGCGCACAACATGAGTTTATCAGCAGGCAGCCATAGTTTGGTGTGGTCGTGCCCTTACAAGTAAAAGTCCTGAATTAGAAATTTACTTGAGTAAAAGTACGAAAGTTTTTATCCGAATGTACTTAAAGTTCCAAAAGTAGAAAGTACTCATTATGCAGAATGTCCCATTTCCAAGTTTTCCAATGTATAAAAATCTTTTTGCGACGCATTGTGAGCTTGTAGATCGGCTATTTTCAAATGGCCGAAATGTATATAGGGCTAAAGTGGTTAATGTATGTTTTGTAATAATAATCAAAATCTACAAAGTAACTACTGTAGTAAAGTTAAAGTACAATATTTGCCTCTGAGATGTAGTGGAGTAGAAGTAAAAGTAAAAGTACAATATTTGCCTCTGAGATGTAGTGGAGTAGAAGTAAAAGTACTGAAAATTGGAAATACTCAAGTAAACTACAAATACCTCAACATTGTACTTACGTACAGTACTTGAGTAAATGTACTTAGTTACTTTACACCACTGGTAAACTGGACATGATTTGCCTCCGTTCTTGATCCTCTGTTATTTCTGTGCAGAAAATAGCCGAGCTTTAAGCTGATAGATCTGCAATTTTCTGCGAATGTTCCCCCCAGAATGGGGATGCTAGGGTTCAAGCGGTTAATTTGTCAGTGCACATGAGTGTTTTTGCATGTTTCATGACTACTAGTATGGTTGTAATAGTTAAATGTGTCACAACTGAAAATCAAAGTCATTGTTCAAGTTGGTAGTCGAGCCAGAGCCAGTCTGTCATCAGAATAGATGAAGAAATCTGGAAATTATCGGATAAGCTGCATTATAATTAATTGAATAATTGAGAAGCACGTTTTTTGATCAAACGAATCAATGCAACCACAAATCACATTGAATTAAACTGATTAGTCTGATGAACTGTTGCAACCCTATGGGATTTTATGATCCATGTATATTCTGTACCGTACAAACAACATAGGATGTCCTTTATGTCTGTTGTTGTGTGTATAGCAACTGTACTGTGTATTCAATTGAGCAACTGAAATGTTTAGTTTCCCTTAGAGATAGGATGGAAGACAGGCAATGATGTTAAGGAAACAATGATTATTGTGTTTATATGATGAAGTTAACATTTTATATCACAACCCTATGCACTATAACTTTCACCAGCTAAAAAATGAATTAAAAATGTGTGTATATATTATCAACAAATCAACTTAATCCATTAAATCGATTAGTTTGATGAACTGCTGCAGCCCTGTTATAGGGTTAAAATGCATTCAGTGACTGAGTGATTCAGTGATTGAGATTAATAGAGGCTTCTTTGTATTCAGATCCAACCACAACATTACAGCTAATCCACATTTGATTGAGATTAGTTTAATAAGTAAGTGTGTATTTGATTGAGGCATTATTAGACCGCACAAAGTGATTCAGCAGATTTATTTCAAGACTGTCACTCTGGCCGAGGCTTGTTCTAGTGCTGCAGTGGTTTTCCTGTCCTTTTAGAAAGGGCATGTGCCACGCTCTACCTATTAGACTGGTATTATGTCAACACTGTCTGTGTTTATTTTTGGTTGACAGTGATACTGTAGGAGCAAGTCTTTCTCTCTCTCTCTCTCTGTGTGTGTGTGTGTGTGTGTGTGTGTGTGTGTGTGTGTGTGTGTGTGTGTGTGTGTAGCTAAGTGACAGCATGGTTTTTCTTTGTCATAATAAACCGTGCCCATTTCATTTAACATCTGTTGAGGTGATGAATAAGAGGTGTTGTCTTTGTGAATGAAGTATGCATGAGTATGACACAAGTCATAAGCCATTACTGAACCTGTAATATTATATCAAACCTATGACACTCACAAGCTCAAGATTACAGTAGTTTAAGCATTAGGGCATGAACTCCAATGCAAATTAAAATATCTTAAGGTGTTTAGGGCTGTCCACAGACTCCACACCAACAATAACAATAGAGATAACCGCACTGAAGAACAATAACGTTCTGTGAACATGTTGAATGTAAAGTGAAGTGTTGAATGTGACACCCTGTAAATTGGGTTGGATTTTGATTGGCTGTTTATGGTCCTATCGTTCATAAAATCACTCTGAAAGTGATCCAAACGATATCGTTCCCCACTGTCATCATTATAAAGGAGCTGTTAGTGGGAGAAATATGTGAAAAAGTTGTTCACTTCCGGCAGAAAGTGTGAAATTTTGCACCTAGGGGTATTTTTGGGCGCTGAATTCAAAAATTGCCGGATCCAAGAAGTCAGACCAAAGCGTCTGACTTATTAATTAGATAATTAGCATATTTGCTGCAAATATGCTAATTATCTAATTAATTATGCACAATACAAAAATTTACATGGCAGAAATGGATTCTACGGGAAAAAACACATAAGAATCAACTGAGAAAAGTTTGGTACACCCTTTTATCGAATTGTTATATATATCATTATGCCAATTGATTCCTCCCCACACACAGTGTGTTGTCACTGCTGTTGTATTCTACTGACTCACCTGCCAGTGAGGAGCCCCCACCGGGAGGACGTTACATTTATTTCTCATTAACTTGTTTATTTAATCTGTCCTACTCTGTTCTTCTTGGAAGCATTGTCCTGAACAGAAACACATAGTTCTGTGCATGGTAGATTAGCCGCAAAACATTTGCATTTTCCAGCACACCGTTTTTTACACATGCATTTGATCAGCTCTCGACACCCTTTAGACGCCACCTCTGCCATCACCGTCCAAAATGGACACCAGCCATCGTCCTAACTTTTCACCCATCCCCAATCTGCAGGTGAAGGAATCTCTGGGTTGGCAATTTGGGACTGTCCCCAGATGTGACCAGCTTGAAATACTGCTCTCTTCACATGTTGACGAAGTGCCTCCTTTGTGGGTGGAATATTTTCCACTTTGCGATTTCCATGAGCAAATAGCTGCTTGCGTGCCTCGTTCACTTTCTTCAGAGTACCCCCGCTGGTAGGCGTGCCAGGCATGTAGCAACATTCGCGAATCAGCCTCTTCATGTGTATGTACATGGTTGAAGTTGAGAAACATCAGAAGGGGGGCTTCTTCATAGGTTGTGAGAAGTGTTTTCCCATCTGGAACAACCATTGTTTCTAGAGCAGCAGAATAATGTCTTTTTGTTGGAATCTACTCGAAGGAAGCTACTCCAGTTTCGTGGCACGGATGTCTGTTCAGTCACATGGAGTGGTATGCCGATGCCACGACCAAGCCTGGTTCCTTCCTTGAGACTATCCGTTCTGTACGTGTCCCACACCACATCAACACGCATCACAGACTCCTCATTCAACTTTCGTGCAATGTACGGAAGGAACTGTTTGTGTGTTGCAAGGAACGTCTACGGTACGTACGGTACGGTACAGTACAGTACAGTACAGTACGTACAGTACAGTACAGTACAGTACGTACAGTATGGTAGAGTACAGTAGAGTACAGTACAGTACAGACCGTACAGTACCGTACAGTACCGTACAGTACCGTACAGTACCGTACAGTACAGTAGAGTACAGTACAGTACAGTGGAGTATAGTACAGTACAGACCGTACAGTACAGTACAGTACAGTACAGTAGAGTAGAGTACAGTACAGTACAGTACAGTAGAGTACAGTACAGTACAGTCCAGACCGTACAGTACATTACAGTACCGTACCGTACAGTACAGTACAGTACAGTACAGTACAGTACAGTACATTACAGTACAGTACGTACAGTACAGACCGTACAGTACAGTACAGTACAGTACGTACAGTACAGTACGTACAGTACAGTACAGTACAGTACTGTACCGTACCGTACCGTACCGTACCTACAGTACAGTACGAACTGCGCATGCGTCGCATGTGCCCGTGTGTGTGCGCACACGCTGGCTCTGTGTGTGCGCGCACGAGACGACTCGCGCTAAACGTTGCGTGTGTGTGTGTGTTTGCGACGGGACCCGGGGGGTTCCGCGACGGGGGGGTGTGTGGGGGGTTGCCCGTGGGGGGGGGGGGGTTGCCCGTGGGGAGGGGTGACCGTGGGGGGTGCCGCGGGGGGACCCGCGGGGGGACCGCGCTACAGGACGTGCAATAACCTTCACCGGGTATGGTCTAGTTCTCAGTAATTACAACAATTCCGCCATCACCTTTCACAATAGCGTTCTGCTGTTCATGCATCTGATCGTGTGCCAAAGCAGAGAACTTGTGCAATGACAAAGTTCCCCTTGACAAATTCACGATGGGTATCTGGGGAATCATTTGGAAGTTCCTGAAGGTCCGTTACATGCACTGTCAACCATCTAATATGCTATTTTTGAAGAATGAGTTTTGCTACAAAAATATTAAATAAGTGTGAACCCAGTAATATGATCTCATGTGAAAGAATACCCCTGAAAACATAGGTAGAGACACCAACATCATGAGGCTCAGATGAAGCACTTTGGAGTAACACTGGTTTCAATCAAATTTGCCATAAAAACAGACCGTAATCTGCTAAATTAATCTACAGAAACTGAAAATGTCAAAGTATTGCTGCATTACAATTTGGATTTCATCAAAACAAACTTGTTTCACATTAAAAAGTGATGAGGTGTCAAAGATTGGAATACAAAACCTAATTGAACCAAAAACGTTGGCGGCCATCTTTAATTCTCATTTTACGACCAGATCCCATGGGAAAAGTGCTTGGATCCGGCAAAATTTGAAATCGGCATACTTCAAACATGCCATATGCAAATTTTCACACTTTCTGCCGGAAGTGAACAACTGAGCCTTTTTTTGTTACATATTTCCCTCACTATGTGGTGTGGAGTGGACCCCGTCACGCACTTGACTTTAGATTTTTTTTTTAAACGACATACTTATATCTAGAACGATAACTATTATTGTTCTTGGAGTGGACGGCACTTTTGACTGATTTTTTTCCCAGAGAGACAATGTGTAGAATAAAAATGAGACCGTCTTTTACCGTACATAACGTTAATATCTACTGTTGTAAATGTCTTTGCTGTTTTTCTGAATATCATGATTAACTGGATTTCCACATTTCTTGCAATAACAAGCCCTACCTAACTACTAATAGCAGTCAATGCATTTTAAGTTTTAGTATCAGTTGTGCAAAAACAGTATTACGCATGATAACCTTGTTTCACGGGACATTACAACTGCCACAGAGGTGGAAGAAGTACTCACATTTATTCAATATTTTATTTAAGTAAAAGTATCAAGACTGCACTGTAGAAATAGTCTGTTTACAAGTAAAAGTCTGGAATTCAAAATTTACTTGAGGAAAAGTACAAAAGCATTGGTATCAAAATGTACTTAAAGTACCAAAAGTAAAAGTACTCCTTATGCAGAATGTCCCGTTTCACAAGTTATCAAATGCCTAAAATGTATAAAAATCCTTTGAAAATAGCAGATCTACAAGCTCACAACGTGTTGCATCGCAACGCGTTGTGAGCTTGTAGATCGGCTATTTAAATAGCTTGTAGATCGGCTATTCAAATAGCCAACGTTTAAATATGGCTGAAGTGGTTAATTTTTTTTATTTATTTTGCAATAATAATCTAAATCTACAAAGAAACTAGTAACTAAAAGTTTTCAAATAACTGTAATGAAGTAAAAGTATAATATTTGCCTCTGAGATGTAGTGGAGTAGAAGTAAAAGTATAGAAAAATGGAAATACTCCAGTAAAGTAAAAAAATCCTCAAAATTGTACTCAAGTACAGCACTTGAGTAATTATACTTAGTTGCTTTACACCACTGCAAGTTGCCACAGCCGTGTTGAAAACAGGTTTGTTCACTTCACAGGCTCTAATCCTGACTATTGAAGAACGGTATGCAGAGGTTATCTCATCACTCCCCTACTTACTTCTCATATCACGTTCCGTTTCCTGTGACTATCTCAGAGGTCATCATCATGTCTGAATGTTGTTCTTTCTTTTCCCACAGTCCTCATCCGAGGTTTTGCAAGGGTTTGCAGTCCCGACACCCACAGTCCCCGTCATTCCCACTGTCCCAACACCCACGGTTCCTGTCATTCCAGCTTACAATGAAATAAAGACCAACGGTTTGGGTAAGAATCTGTCATGAAACTATTTTGAATATTTGTTTTTTTGTGTTTGCCCAGAGTTCAATTATTTACCACCTTAAAGCATGTTAAGCATTTGGTCTGGTTTGAGGTCGACTCGGATTGTTTGATCACGGTTTAACCGGTTTCAACCTGTCGTCCCCATTTTGGGCAGTGGTGGAAAGTAAATACATTTACTCAAGTACAATTTAACTTTTTTAATTTCCAATACTTTTACCTCTACTCCACTACATCACAGAGGCAAATATTGAACTTTTACTCCTCTACAGTTATTTGAAAACTTACTTTTTTTCGATTTTGATTATTAATACAAACATGCATTACCCACTTCAGCCGTATATACATTTCGGCAATTTGAAAATAGCCGATCTACAAGCTCACATTGCGTCGCGATGCGACGCATTGTGAGCTTGTAGATCGGCATTCTGCGTAATGTGTACTTTCTGATTTTGGTACTTTAAGTACATTTTGAAACTAATACTTTTGTACTTTTACGCAAGTACATTTTTAATAACGGACTTTTACTTAACGTAACAGAGTACTTTTACATTGCAGTATTGATACTTTTAGTTAAGTAAAGAATTTGAGTACTTTTTACACCACTGATTTTGGGCATGTATCAACATTCCCCAAAGATAGCAAAAATAGCCGACCTACAAGCTCACAACACATCGCATTGTGATGCATTGTGAGCTTGTAGATCGCAATGAGTGTCCATGAAGGGTTAAAATATAGGGCAAGTAAATGTTTGTCCAGGCTATTGCACAATATATTTCTGAATGTGTTGAAGCAGCCATAACAAATACCAAGCATATTTACACTGTGGGAGTGAACGCATAGATCGAAAAGAATGTGATATTATATTGTTTCATGATTTCACAAATCTGGGCAAAACCTAGTAGGCAACATATTACTCGCAGTGCATTTTGAGGAAATATAACATGAAAACAGAAAAGAATAGGAATCATTTGCATTGTCATGCTTTATAATTGGCTATGAATTGTGTGGGACTGTATTAAGACAATGTCAATAGCCTTACCATTCCCACAATAAGTGTTCAACCCCAGGGGATTTTGCACATTTTACTGTACAGTGAAATATAATGCAATGTCTATAAAAAGTCATCAAAGTAATCATATAGATCAAATATAAAATAGCATTATGAGCACAGCAAAGCAAAGTACAGACACATTGTACTCACATTAGTACAACAGGACATTGCAGAACCTATAATAGACAACACTAGACAGACAACACACATGAAGGCCACAAGGCACAAGCTGATTTAATAATTACTCTTTAGTATACTGTTAGAATCTGTGTGATTACAAAACAACACCCTTCTGTTCTTCCACATCTTCCTAATGCTGCTGTTTATGCCAAATGTTATCTAACAACATCTTTACACTATAACTCATTTAACTCCCTTCTGATGTCATAGAAGTTTTGGGCAAATCTCATACTCTCAATACATTCTTTAAGACATTTTACTTTTATAGATAATTCGTTTAGCAGATGTTATGTTGTTCAGGTCAGCTAGGTGAATGGATATATCTTCTTGTCACAGCATAAACAAGAAAGCCTGGCATTGCATTTGAATTATGAATAGCTGTTTTGGAGTATTGTTTTAACACTGCTCATGTTTTTAAATGAGCTAAGATGAACCTTTGTTATATTGATTCACTTGTGTGCCGTACATATAAACACTGGTCTGCTTATTACCTCAACACTTTTTTGTGTCTTTTTGTTCTATAGTCAGTGGAGATCGGTGGTCAAATGGATCAGCTCTATCTGTGCCTGACCTGGTGGAAGAAGAAGAAATACTGGTTCCTCCTCCGCCTTCTGTTGCGCCGCCACCACCACCCGCCCACATCATTCCTCCTCCGCCAGATTTCATGGGTGATCTAGACGATCTCGACTTGGCAAGCATTCAGCCGCCATCCATGCCACCTCCAAAACCACCTTCACTGGCTCCTTCTTTGGAGGACGAGGACCTGAGTTCCCTGAGACCCCCGCCCATGGCCCCTCCGAAGCCTCCCTCAACTTGCTCTAGTGCCTCTACATCATCTTTGCCTACTTCTACTACTCCGCCGACCAAAGTTGCCCCACCACAGTCCCCTGCTGAACGGCAACACAAGGCTCCGAAGATCCCCCCTCCAAAGCCTGTGAGGTTGTCTTCCATGCCCTCTATGGACGGCCCGCCCCAATGTCCCGCCCCGCCTCCCCCTGTCCAGAGTCCAACGCCGTCCAGCTTCAACCCCCAGAACACAGCTAAGCTCTACAGCGTTGCGAAGACCTCCGTTCTGACCGAGCATGCGGACCGCGAGATGAGGCCCAAGCCCATCTTAGTCCTGGAGGATTCTGTGTCTCTTAACTCTGTCCAGGTGCCTGTCCAGGTCAATGGGAAAACCTCATCTGTGGAGAAGGACCTACAGGACTTAAAGGCGACCTTACAAGCAAACCTTCCCTCACAAAAACCGGCTTCCCTGTCGAAGAGGCCGCCCAGCATCGAGTCTGTTGCGAGAACTCCACCCAAAGTTTCACCGAAGCTTCAGAAACAGCCCGCTGCTCGCGTCAACTCAGAGAGTAATCTAGCAGGGCTTGATAAATCTCCAAAGGCAACCTCACAAGAAAACCTTCCCTCACAAAAACCTGCTTCCCTGTCAAAGAGGCCGCCCAGCATTGAGTCTGTTTCAACAACTCCACCTAAAGTTTCACCAAAGCTTCAGAAACAGCCCGCTGCTCGCGTCAACTCAGAGAGTAATCAGGCAGAACTTGATAAACCTCCAAGTCAGGGCCGCCAATTCAGTCCTTTAATAGATTGTAAACTGCGTAACCTGAAGGGAAGTGAGCACAGTGGGGTACGAGAAGGGCCTGCAGCCACACCCCTGTCTCTCCTAATGGCAGCTAAAGAGCGCGACAAGCACAGGTCTTCTTTGTCACGTGAAAACAGCACTGCAACAAATGAGCAGTCCACTGCAAGCATCCAGCCCGTTGCCTCGAATCCCAATTCTTTTGTCGTCATCCCCAGAGCTGCCTCGTCCTCTTCTCTTGCCTCACAAGGCAGAATTCTGGAAAATACAAAGCCTGTTGTCTCTTCGGAGCCCACAATAACAAACCCGACTGCAGGACGCCCCAGGAGCCCTGCGTTGGTCCAAAAAGGGACATCATCTCCAAAGCTAGCTCTGAACAGAGTATCTGGCATTCAGTCATCACCTGCCAGCAGCCCAGTTATCGAACGTCAGAGTGCAGATCAAAGCTCTTCACCATCTGAGAGTGCACCGGATCAGGAGAATGAAGAAGAGGTATGTATGCCACTACTGCCTCCCCCACCAGAGTTTGCCAACGCTGATGATTTAGATGAGGCTGTGGAGCCTCCACCCAGCTTCCCAGCACCGGACCCGCCAGTGACGAGTGCACCATCACCACCAACTGCCAGTCCTATTCCCTATGCTAAAAGTCCATCTGCGGAGACTCCACCCAGGCCCAGCACCCCTGCACCTGACCCTCCAGTGACGAGTGCACCATCACCACCAACTGCTAGTCCCGTTCCCCCTGCTAAAAGTCCATCTCCTCTACCAAAACCTCAGCCCCCAGCACCTCCAAAACTCCCACCTCCTGAAACAGATATCAAACCAAGGCTGCCGGTCCTAACCAAATCTAAGGTGCCTCCTACGCAATCACCCACCTCCTCTCTCTCAGCCAGTCAAGCCACGCTCCTAAGTATCTTGCAAAAGAAGATGTTAGAAATGGAAAATAAAATGTCTCCCATGAGTGAACCGGAGTCCAACGGTGATGGTGACTGGGGTAACCCCTTGTCTGATGAAGAAACGAACGTCCCTGCAGTCCTTAAGGCCCCGCCAAAGAACAAGACTTCCACCATACCCAGCAAAACAACAGGCCTGCATTTGAACAAGACCTCCACCATGCCCAGCAAAACAACAGGATTGGATATGCGTGAGTTGGAGAGTAAAGTTGCCAAAAAGCTTCAAGAGAAATCTTCATCAAAAGGTGCCACCAGGTAAGTGGCTTCATAGGTGAAGATAAACGCGGCCTGAATTAGTTAATTCCTAATGGCCTGCCAGCGATGGTGATGATGAGTAGTTGTTGTTGTTGTATTGTTGTTGTTGTTGAGGCTTTGACAATCATAAATCTGTTCTTCCTTTCAGCAATGGACCAGAGTCAAAGCAGCAATTTGGAATGACATTTACAGTTCGACCTGGAACCAAACAACCCATCACCCTTGTTAGTAAGGGGGAATCATCATGAGGAATTATGCTTTATATTCATATATACAGTTTCATATAAAATTTGATTTTAACATTAAAATATGAAGCAGGAACCTTTCCACAAATAAGATGGTATTATTGCGTTAGAGTAATGGTCTTCTGATTTATGGATAATGCAACATAATGTTGCTTAAAACTCCAAAGGACTCTGTAAAAAAATAACAAATATTTTGTATCCATGTGTCTAGTCTAGTGTCACATTTGGCAGACCATTTTCAACTGCTTTCCTTGGCAGCAGCTCTTTAATCACTGACAGATGAGAAATTGGTTTAAGTTTAAAACGAACTGAAAAACACTACATTGTACTTAGTACTTAGAACAGTAGAAAAAGGGTTCGAAATATTGTTACAAAGCGTTACTATTCTGCATTTGCTGTACAGACAGCTATCGTATTCAGTACAGGAATAGTTAGGGTTAATGCTGTAATTATGGGTGCCATAATTGTAAAATATTATTTTACTGTTACCTTTGCATCGTGTACGTTCCTTTGGCCATGGGAAATGAATGATTTCTTTCATGATGACTTTCCTAGATGAGTTATTCAGATGGGTGCCAGATTTTAATCTTAGGATAGATTTTCATATTTATTGCTCTTAAAATTCAATTTTTGCTTAATTTCTATTTCGCAGTGAAGATTTTATCAGCGACACCATGTTGTTTTGATGTACATATTAGTTTTGTTAATGAAAAAAAGTATGAAATTTATGAGAAATGTCAGGATTGTGCAATGTGACTATATGAAGTATCAGTATGTATGTCTGTCTAATATAATATTGTACACTCTAATACAACAATAAAGTCAGATCTTTAATTAAATGAATATTTTATTGAATAAATTGAAGCAGTTAATTCATAATTTGTGACCAAATCATTTGTGGGGGTTCTATTGGAGGTTAGTAAGGCGACATCCCGTTTTAGTGTGTTTTAAGAAGTGATTGAAAACACTGAACTTGCTAGCCTGATCTCCACAGGCAGGTCATTCCAAAACCCAGGGGCCTGGTTGCCCTTTGTCTTCAGCTTAGACTTTAGAATGACCAGAATTGTCCTGCCAGAGGATCTCAGGCTGTGCTTCTGCTCATATTGTTCGTGTACTGTTTGTGTGCACACACAATCTTCCTACCGCCTCAAACTCAACTGGACAAGACTGAGCTTCTCTATATCTCAGGTATGCACTGCCCCCTGCAGGATGATCTCACCATTTCAATTGACACCTCACTGGTGGCTTCTGTTCCAACTATCAAGAGCCTGGGTGTTGTCCTTCAAGGCACACATTGCAGCAAAACACTTTACAACATGATGGATCAGATCCTTCATCACTCAGGAGTCTGCCCAGCTCCTTATCCAGGAATCACAGTCATCTCAAAGCTTGACTATTACAACTCCCTCCTTATTGGCCTCCCGGCAAGCTCACAATACAGCTTAGAAAAGTTATTTACCTGCAGATTTTGACTCACTCCCAAGCCCTTCTCCTGTTATGTTGCCCCCTGCTGACATTCCATGCAACCCTCTTCAGTTGAGATCTGGCCCAAAGAGGCGGCAATTAAAAGGACCACTTCACCCATTTTCAACCAATCGCTCATCATAATATGGCACCATTTTTGTCTACTCACGTGTCTCAGAGGAGGGCTGTGGACAGCTCTCCTCTAAGACACAAAGTAGACAAAAATGTTACCATATTATGAGTATTAGGTTGATAATGAGTGAAGTGGCCTTTTAAAAACTGGCCTAAAGAGGAGCTAGTGGAAATGCAGCCTGACCCACTCAGCCAGTGTGACATGGTGAATAATCAGTTCATGCCACGTTTCATGGCCTCCTTGCCCGACCTAAATAGCCTACTGTACTGTATTGCTGATAGTGTAAGAATAATTACAAAAAGATTTATATGTAATATTGTTACAAAAATATGAAGCAATGCCATTTGACCTGTGAAATATGAAGTAAAACAGACTGCTTGTGTGTAGGATGGGTCATAAAGAAGTCAGAGTGGAAAATAATCTTTCCCTGATTTTCTTTTACAAGGGGTCCCATTTCAAATCAAGAAGTGACAGATGATCATATTACTGCATATTGTATATACAGACAAGAACTTTATTGGATGCAAATTCAGATGCAAAATCTAACACCTTAAACCACTCCCCCCAAAAAAAGAAAAGAAAAAGAGCCATCTACATGAAACCCAATGACAGAATTTGTGTTGACAAAAGTAAAGTGTAGTATAATGAGACAAAATATAGTCAAGTATAGTGCACTTGGGGTTGGTATGCATGTGTGAGATATCAAAACAGAGGGAACATGAGGGAGCATAATAGAATCAAGAGCAGGAACTTTTCCAATGCAAAAGGATGAAGGAAAGCAATTCTCCCACTACAGTACGACAATGAAATGTTTCTAGTTTGCATTTTAAGATGTAGGTTAAGCTCACATTAGCATGTGTGTGTATAGTGCGTACCAAAACATCCTGAAGGGGTCGTCAACAAGTGTCATTTGGTAGCGCGGACATCTTGGTGGGGGATAAACAGGTTGACTTAACACTGACCCCCACCAGTATGTCTGCAGCTATGCCACCCCCCCCGTGGTGACGACACTTTGGCAAGCACTATATACACATCAGCTGATGCTGCTCTGCCAATCACGCGTTAGTGCATTAAACCTTTTATACGACGAGACCTTTTATACAGCAGCCATATGAAATTGTAAAGTAAACACACAGATGTTATCAATGATACTCATTCAGATTGCATTTAGTCAAAGATCCTTAATAAGAGAATATACCGCATTCCAAGCCTTGCCAATGCTATGAAATGGTAAAGGAGAGATAACGTTATACGTTACGCACTGGGAGGCAAACTAGAGCCCTGACGGAATGCGTTGAATTCAATGAGAGCTGGTGGACAAGCGCATGAATTAAGGAAAATAAGACATTGATACACATGGTTCTCAGATTTCTTTTTGTTCGATTTGCATAGTATAAATAGAGGTATCTACTGTAACTAAAGACAATAGACAATCTTGCAATGACAGCTGCGTTTTAGCGTTTTTAATTAAAAATGTGCTCGTGTCATATTGGCCTTTTTTCCTGTTGAACTTAAGACAGCCTGTACACTGCCCAGTTACTGAGCTGCTTTGACGACATGCCCTGTCCATTGTCCAAGACAACCACTGCAGGCTTCCCCAGTCTCATCAAATAACAATCTGATCACTATTGTCCGGGAGCCAGCCAATCTGTTGGGATTTCTTTTCAAACAGAGGAAAAAACGTTAAAAAAAGAAAGACCAAACCCATGTATGTGTGAACATTAATTGGCATCAAACACTGTTTAGTACCAACTGTTTCATGTCAAAATGGCTGTTGTGTAAAAGGTCTATTGCTTTGTTCACAAACTGCAAACCTAGTAACTTCACAGCTACAGAATGCGCAAGGAAAGCCATGCCATTATTAGACCTGGTCTTGATTCTTTAACGACAAATGGTGCTACAATATCCGAAGGAAGCTAACAAAAATAAGTTTTACTTACAGTATGTACCTGTACACAAAAAGGTTACAATAACAAACCTTGAACTATAATGTTCATGAGTTTATTTTATGTTTAACACCTTTTTATGTTGTGTATATGTATTCACTAGGTACTTGTTCTGAGCCATCAGTCTGACTCTACACTTTTCTCACACACCAACAACACATTACACACATTTTTTTTTTAGATTTTGAGTCGTTTTTCCCCATTCTAAATCCCATTCTAAACATCACGTCAATTAAGAACTGTGTTCCAAAAATACAAGAATCAGTCAAGCGATTTTACCCATATGGATATGAAACATCAATCAACTGATGGTGAAAAAGGTACAAATGTATCCAAAGAGATAAGCTCCTTACACACCGGGGGCGATTTTTTTCATGCGAATAATACGTTTTTTTAAAAACCTTATAAAGTCAATGCAAGCTTCCATGGAGCCAAAAAGCGAAGCGAAAAAGCGTCTTTTAATTATTCGGAACGAGTCAGAATTTTGCGTATATTCGCATAATCGCCGGTGTGTAATGACCTTAAGATAAGGCCACCAACAAATCGACAACAATTCTCAGGCTTAAAAAAATAACAACTACATCCTCCATTACACATGTTTCTGCCTCTGGCGCACATAATCAGCATTATGTCGTGTTGCATTAAGATTTTTTCCTTTCTGTAGGAGAGTAGCGGTCAGTTTTCAGTTGTTTCAACTCAGAAATGTTTTTGACGGAGTGCGACGTGCTTCACTGTGATTTCCTACTGTAGTTTCCAACAACAGTTCCGGGTACCGCCACAGAATTATAAAAATGTTCTCCGAACACAGGCTGTATAAAATATAACGAAATAACATAAACAACACAGATTCACCTCCCTGACCGAATCGACAGACTTGTTTTTTTTCTTCTTTTTCTGGGAACGCAGTTCTTATATGACTGTTACCGGGAACACATACCGTGTCATTTTAGTGACACAATTTTTTTTTTTGCTATAACCATTATTTTATACTTTGGCCTATTCAAAAATAGCAGATATACAAGCTCGTAGCAAGAGCTTTTAGATCTGCTACTTTAGGAAAAAAATGCAGATCTACAAGCTCATAGGTGCCGTGCTATGAGATTGTATATCTGCTATTTTTTAATAGCCAAAGAAATCTAAAATGACACAGATACTTTCCCGGTCTAAGCGGGTTAAAAGATGTTTTGAATGAAAAAAGGAAATAAAAAGAAAACACTCCGGTGACCCAGGGAACATGGGTCTAACATCCAAGACTTCTGTGGTCTATGAAGGGCTGCTGGGTGGGTCTAAGTCGTGGACGTGGGTTCTCCGGTGGCCGGTCCCACTGTGTGGTGCAATACCTGGTGATCCCACCCCACGGTCGTCAGGGTGTCCGAGCCCCCCTGGAGCCAGCTTACACCCTTGACAAAGTCCTGGTGCCGCCTGTCTCTGTATCTACATGTGGAAAATATATCATGTTATATGTCTTGTAAGTGGGAACTGGCACAGAAACATTTGTATTTCTTTCTTCGATAGAGGCTAGTTTTTCTATGCAGATGTACTGCATGTTGGTTACTTGTTCAAGTTAACCACTTTAACCATTATTATATACTGTACTTTGGCTATTAAAAAATAGCAGATATACAAGATCATAGCGCATCACTTTGTGCCGCGCTACGAGCTCTGCTATTTTTGAAAAATCATGAAAATTTGTGCAAATCTTTTAATATATGTATATTTTAAAGCGAATTTTTTTAACTCAAATCTTTGCTTCGGGGGGTCCCTGGAACAAAATATTTTGAGATGGGGGTCCGCGGCCAAATACATCATTTTGGGTGTCCTTGATATGGAAAAGTTTGAGAACCACTGACATAGAAACATACGTTTTTCAGAAAACGTTTATAGGATTTAGAAGGCATTTGTAGAATCGGGTTAAACTCACATCTCTCTGAGCTCGGCATTCATCACAGCAAGGGTACAGTCATCACTGATGGACGCTAGCAAGGGGGTGCTGTGGCAGAACGGACAAGGCGTTAGTTTTTGAAGACCGCAAATGGAGGCTATTCATTTAGACTCAAGTGTGGTAGTACGGCTTACCCATGTGTAGAGAAAGCCAGGCCATTAACGCTGCGGGAGTGGATGTCTTCTGTCTGGGCTTGTTCTGTTCCCTGGAAGTCCCTCACCGTCACTCTGCCAAGCTCGTCACCTGAACCACAAGGAACATAAATTAATCACAGCGTAAGGACTTGCCGGACTGAATCGCTTTGGTCGATGCATTATCCACAGGTGGTCCTTAACAAACAGGTGGTCCTTACCATAAGCAATGGTGCTCCTGAGGTGAGGGTGCCAAGCCAAAGAGGTTGTACAGCAACCGGGGGACAGCACATCTGAGAATAGAAGTTCATATATTAGGTCGCCAGGCTCCAATCTGTAATCTACAATCTTGTAAAAACTATTGGCACAATATGTAAACATATGTTCCTGTTGTTCTACATACAGCCAATAGGTTGTGGAAAAATCATAGATTCAATCAGACTTTAACCATCGTTTTTATGAAATATCAGAGACCATTAGGTTGTTCTGCTGAATCTGCAGTGCTCACCTATTTTTGAAGCTGGTTTAGATGGCTTCCTCCTATCCCAAATCAACAGACGGCCATCCTAAACAATGAAAGGAATATAGTTTAGAATAGAATAAGAGTATCCTTACAGTACTTTCACAAGTACTGACAAACTATTTCTGTATAGGGAAATATGTGTAGCATTGAGGACAAATCTAAGTATTAAGTAATAATCGTGGAAAAGGGTTGCTAAGGACAAATATTAATTTAAAAACAAGACAAACTTTTATAAATCCATAACTTACCTGGCCACAGGACAAGAAAAGTGACTCCTCTGTTGGACTGCAGGACACAGAAATGACTGGCTTTGAGTGTGCTGTAGAAAGGACATTCAGTTTCAATGATATATAACATTTATTATATTCATGCCATCTATTAGAAATGCAAATTTTCTATTCGCTTTCACAAACGGATGAACCTCATGAATCAATTCAGATACACAGAGAAGCATATCCCTTTTCCAACCTGGAGCAAGATCAGGGAATTTATTAAAAATCATCTCTATTTCTGTCATCTATAAATCTAGATTCTTGGATATTTCCTCTTACCATCATATGTGCTGACCACTGTCTCCTCAGTAAGATCCCAGACTTTTATTCTGAAGGAAGAAAATGAAGGTGCCCCATGAGGAAGGAACAGTCACAATACCAGTGAGTACGAAACAGTCCCTGTTACATTTGCTACACTAGAATAGACTCTGTGCATAATTGTAGTCCAAGGTTCACATAGAGTGGCCTGCCCAACATCCGTTGCCCCCTATTTTACAGTCCAATGACATGGGCCAAGTTATTGTGGAACATCTTGCTCCAATAGCATACATTTCTGGTGTGAAATGGCTCGAGGGACCCCCACAAAAAGACCACCCCAACAATCGGCGCGCAGATATGCCCTTTAGTGGGTTTGAGCACCTGGCCCCTCAGTGCTCTCTGCACGGCCCTGCCGTTTCCTGTTCATTTTCTCATAGCTTCGTTTGATTGGCTCGGCAGCAGATTTGAACCAGAAACACATATGAAGGTGTCATGTGTGTGTGTTTCCAGTTTTGCTGCCAAGCCATCAAACAACGAAACAAGCTATGGGAAAAATGAACTGAAAAAAGGAAAATAGATATGCCACCTTCTTCTGCAACCCCGGGGCCTACAGTTATGCACAGAGCCGATGGCCATTGAGTCTGAGGCATGTGTGTGTTAGTGCAAAAACTCACTTGCAGTCCATGCTTCCAGTGACCGCACCGCTTGTCCCAGCTGTGGGGCTCACGCTGGTGACCATGTGGTCATGGTCGTATTTACTGAAACGATTAACCAGCAGGCGCTCATCCTCTGCCAGTTCCCATAGCTCCAAGGCACCTGCATAGTGAACATAGTCAACGGACAAACCAATTTGAATATTGTTGCAGTCGGGCAGAAACCTTGCATCTCCATTTTTCAACGTAGCAAAAATAGCCGATCTACAACAAGCTCAAGCAATTTTTGCTACTTAACAGTTTTGGACATATGAGGTTTCCGCCTGACAGCGACGATATGATATCAGTTGGAACTATTGAGAAGTGAGTCAAGTGACTGACATAATTATTATTGCATGTCCACTCAACTCACCTGAATCTGATGTCACCAGAACACCCTTTCCTGACAACCATTTGATATCTGTGACACCAGACTCCGTCTGCACACCGGCTTTGCAAAACCCTTCGTTGGGAGCTTGCTCTGGATCACTGTAGATCCAAATAGATCCCAACCAACACCTGCCACTGAGACTGGAAGCAGCGAGCAGCATGGTGCCATCTAGAAAAGGAAGAGAGAAAACAAAAAAAGATACATATAAACACACATTTAAAAATAGGTTAATAATAAGCAGCTGCAGGAATTTCTACGCTTTATGGGACCACCTGCTAATTTTGAAAACCTTATTTGGTTGTGAAACATTACGGATACAGCATAGGTGGGCACTAGGGACATCTGGGCACCTCGATGTAAAATTGTCTATTTTGTCCAAATCAAATATTTGAAAAATAGTCTTAAGTAATGTAAAGTATATATGATGTGAACATGCACGGTACATCATTATCGGACTTAATTGTATCCTTCAACTTCTTGTTTATGCCCTAAAATGACTGGATATACAGGTTTTGAAGCAATTGCAGAAATATTAGACCTTAATTGACGAATGTTTAAGCATGTTCTAATCATGCATACTTTACTTAAAAGTTTACCGTTTACTTAGCCCTGGTTCAGAGCGTTGTTAGAGGGAACTAACGCTCTGAACCAGGGCTACTGTTTACAGTACATATTTTTGTTTTTGTTTTCAAACTATTTATATGATGTTTTGCATTGTAGTGTATATTTGTCATTAAATGTTTTGATGAATTGAGTACAAAGTACCCCAATGGAAACAAGCCATAGGCTTTCTTGGGTTTAAAATCCTCTTAGCAGACCTTGTATTGAACTGTACTTTCCTGCAAACTGCTAAGTTTTCAATCACTCAATCAAAAATAAATTCCAAATATATATAACATTTTGGAAATAATAAGCCAATTTAACAGGTGCCCACCTATCTGTTACCCTATCTACAACCAGTCACATTACATTATATGAAATTGACATTCTTACTTAACTAGCCAGTAAGACCACACGCACATTATATAGAATAATACCTTCTCTGTAGTGCACCGCATCCAGATGCTTCTCCATGCATGCTGGAGCATTAGGAGGGATGTTCCAGCGGTTCTCCTTGATCATGTCGGTGTTTACAGCACCTTTCATTCAGAACTTAGAAAGACCTTTCCTTGCGTTTTAAAGTAACAAGACCTTTCACTGCGTTTTCTTCTGCTTCTGCAATGCTAAGCAACCTTAGCTAAGTAATGACTGTACTGTGGACACCACTGTTATTATTAAAACGTGGTATCTTAGGACTTGTTGATTAAGGTACAAAAACCGGCGAACATTTGCCGGAGAGTCAATAGAATACTTTTCCCATGCAGATAGTTAAACGGGTAGCTTAATCGACATTTAAACAAGTGTTATAAAATGAATGCACTAACAACACATGTGGAGCAGACTTTGACTACACACACACTTCCGCTTAGAGCTCTTCTTCTTCTTATTTTGACTATCCGGCGTGTTGCTGCCTCCCACTGTTGGGTGTTGGGTACTGCGCAAGTACATTTACTCAAGTACTGTACTTAAGTACAATATTGAGTTTTTTTTTAAACTTTCTTCAGTATTTAAAATTTTCAATACTTTTACTTCTACTCCACTACATCTCAGAGGAAAATATCATACTTTTACTCTACTACAATAATATGAAAACTTACTAGTTACTAGTTATTTTGTAGATTTTGATTATTATTACAAACACACAGCAACCACAATTTGAAAATAGCCGATCTACCTACTGTATTAGTATAAAAATATACTTAAATGTTTCCAATTTTAAGTTTTATATTTTTCTAGTATTGTAAGTGCCATTTGTCCTGTTATTTTGTAATTTTAATGTAATGTTTATTTAAAAAAATAAAGACTTACAGATGTTTTCAAGCTGCTGTTTTTAGGTAGACTATCGAATATTTCAATTTAGGTTTGTATATTTCCATGCTTCTTCTTCATTATCTAATAGAGGCCATGAGTACATTTAAAACAAAGGGTTTTCTTAAAAAGACAAAGACATACAAATTACAGTGTCTAATAGTGTTGTCTTGAAAAACAAAAAATATGTAATTTATTTTATCATCTCAGAACAGTATAACTGTTGCCTCTTTTAGGGGTTGGTGTATGATTATGAAACTTGTATGGCACTGAAATACTAGGGTAAATACTACTAAGCTTGAAATCAAGTTATAGAATAGAACTAGAATATTAGGAGCGTTTCTACTTAGACTATAATAATAATAATAATGAATTGCATTTTTATAGCGCTTTTCTACCCGAGTACTCAAAGCACTCCACAATGGTTCATTCATTGGGAGGTGAAGCGGCGAACGGTCGACGCCAGCGTCCTCACTCCCCACATTTACACACCAATGGTTGCGCCGACCAACTCATCCATTGGAGGTAACGTAGGGTTCAGTGTCTTGCCCAAGGACACTTTGACACTAACTCTGGGGGGAGCCCGGGATCGAACTGGGAACCTCGATTGCCATCGCGGCCGCTCTACCGGCCACTCTACCCCTGAGCCACTGCCGCCCACACTGCCGATCAAACAATGTCAGTAAAGAATGTCAACCTCTGATTAGAAAATACCAAACCCACGACAATGTGCAATTCTTGACCTTCATGACCTTCTCATTTATTTTCACACAAGCCCAGGTGGCAAAATGTAAATCATCACCCTATTAGGACGGTCAACTCTGTCTGAATCAACACAGACGAGACAACTTCAAGACATTCATCTATCACAGAATCATGACAGTCATATAACAATAATGCACTTGGAACAATGAAACATTTTAACCCATTCAATCCGGGGACGCATCTCTGTCATTTTAGAATTCTTTGGCTATTAAAAAATGGCAGATATACAAGCTCATAGCGCACCACCGAGTGCCGCGCTATGAGCTTGTAGATCTGCTATTTAAAAACAAAACATCGTGCCATTTGTGCAAATCTTTAAATATATATTTTTTTAAAGCGAACATTTATAAAATATTTTGTTCCAGGGACCCCCAGAAGCAAAGATTTGAGTTACAAATGTTCGCTTTAAAAAATATACATTCAAAGATTTGCACAAATGTTCAAGATTTTTCTAAAATAGCAGATCTACAAGTTCATAGCACGGCACCGAGTGCCGCGCTATGAGCTTGTAGATCTGCTATTTTTGAACAGCCAAAGAAATCGTAAAATGACACAGATGCGTTCTCGGATTGAATGGGTTAAATGTATAAGTTTAAGAAAACAGCGTAAACACAGAAACACAGGCTTGTATGATTATTACAAACACAAAATGAACACTTTTACAGAGCTTAACCCTTTCCTGTCTGACAGGCTATAAGGGAACAGAGGCTCAGAATAATACAAGCTGCATGGCTATGGCTACTACAGGTTGTGTGCGTGTCGCACGTTCAGGGTGTCTCGCAGCATCAGGTCGCGGAGCCGCCACAGAGCGTCCGCCATGGTGCTGTGGGCCCCTTTGCTCTTCAGCCAATGGGACGGCAGTCTGCTCTCCTGCTCTTTTGTCAGACGCACGTCTTTCTTTCGAGCTGCAAAACCGGGAAAGCATCTGTGTTTAGATTTGAGCTATATACTGTATTTAGCATCATACGTTTTTCAGAAAACTCATAGGATTTAGAACCCCCCCATCTCAAAAATATTTTGTGGCAGGGGTTTTTCAAAAATAGCAGATCTACAAGCTCATAGCGCGGCCTGCCTATAAGTAACTAAGTACATGTACTCAAGTAGTACTTGTACTTTTACTCAAGTAAATGTTGAATTCCGGACTTTTACTTGTAATAGAGTACTTCTACATTGCAGTTTTGATACTTTAACATAAGTAAAAAAATGTAGTACTTTTTCCACCCCTGGTAGTTAATACTCAGCATGCAAAATTTGGGCAACACAGCTGGAGGGATGGACCATGTCCTATTATGTATTTATGGGGATATACGTATACCTAAACAGGCTCAATAGAAATTAAATGAAAAATAAATAAATAATAGTAATAATAATAATAATAACAATATAATAAGGGTAATAATAATAATAATGGTAATAATAATAATAATAATAATAATAATAATAATAATAATAATAATGATAATGATAATGATAATGATATTAATAATAATGAAATAAAATAAATTATCTACCTGATAAGGTTTGATCCCACTTGCTAATGGTGCTGGATTCGGCAGTGAGACCCTCAATGTATTTCAGGTAAGCCTCAGAGTGGAGTAGGCGCTGGGGCTTGGGAGGTGGAGACACAAACATAGGTGTTGAGGGTTGTTGCAGAGCAGGATGCCCCACCTGGCCTTGTCCTGGGTATGGGGGTGGAGCCTGCTGCCCTGGACCCATCATACCCGGCTGGAAAAACACATGTTAATTCATTCATCTCAGAGCGCACACACACCACACACATCTGTCTGAGACAGAAATGCTGTTTTTAATTGGTTCTCAAAGTTAACGAGAAGTTTTCCTCCACTCTGTCCAGATACTTAACTTTGCTAAATACGAATAGAGATTACCTGGGGTGGTGCGTGGTTGTTTCCTGTCCCTGTGCCTCCCATGCCACTGACACCTGTGAAGACATTTAGTTAAAATAACCGTAAGACTGTACACCCTTGATTTTGGTTTGTTTATTTGACAAATGTCATCTTTCATGTTTCATTAATGATTATCGAGATAATTTGTTTCCGTCTCTGTGTATTGGCAGAAGTATTATTAACTCTTTGACTGCGGACGACGCGATAACGCGTCAAGTGCTACTTTGTCCAGTTGGCCGTCGACGCGCTCGACGCGCTGGACGCGCGTTCATTGTTTAATCTCTGATTGCGCTATGCTGCTTAATATTCAATGTTATTCTCGAGTTCCACTTACTTCACGGACATCTGCATCCGGTTTCATGGCCTGGATTCCGTTTCCGGTTTTTGATTTTTTTCCCCAGTCATTTTCGTCCAAAATAGGTAAATAAACGGGTTTTCACACGGTATAACGGACAAACGGACAGCTTCTCTTCTATAATCTATGGTCTGGGTGACGATCAGTCATCGCCGTCGTATATCACAACGTAATTTTCGCTGATCAAAACAATCTGGGTGACGTCACATCCGTTTTCATGTTTTTCCTTGTCTAATCTATGAAGAAGGGTGAGAGAGACCCAACGACATGATCACGCTGTCATGTGCTGCTCTCTGGTGGCGGATTTGTGCTGGGTCTTTACATTATGTGTCCTTAAATTATTTTCATGAGAAAAATGCAAAATATAAAAATAAAAAAACACGAAAATTGCTGGCACTGGGGGAGTACTTTATGAAAATACTCTGGCAGTCAAAGAGTTAAAAAGGTGGGGTAAGTGATATGTTTTTGTTAAAGTAAGTGTTAAATAGCCCAATATTCCGATGATCATTGCTATATAGCTGTCAAAATCAACAGATGCAGCCGGTACCATACAGTGGAAAAGCACCATAACAGTATCTAATGGTAATGAACTCAACATCGGACTGAGTCCGATGTGAAAAGGATCGCCAACCAGTTGGTCGGTAACTAAAGGACCCGAGCCTATTGGTACAGGTAGCCCCTCCAGCAAGGTCAGAGTCAGTGGTAGACAGGAAGCAACTGCGTGGCTAATAAGTGGAGTGGCTAATGATGAGACAGCGCTCTTACCGAGGTATGGCATTCCAGGGAACCCAGGCATAACGGGCTAGGTAGGAGATGTCAGGGCAAGAGGACACACCCCTCCATGCGATGTGGTGGTGTGGCAGTCATACTAAACATGCCTTCAAATATGGGCCCTGCCGGGGCCTCATAGCTGGCCTATATGCACCTTCTAAGGGATGGGACGATAGTAATACAACACAACAGACACATGCACCAGTGAGACATGCAACATCTACTGTGCTAGCCACCATGCAGCAGCATGTTCATTTACTGTACATTTCTCAGTGAAAAGCTACAGACAGGACTCCAGAGGTGTAAAAAAAAGGTATATATTTTTTTACACATGGTGATGGAAATGCACACTACAAAGAAGTCAGTACTTTATGCAAAGCACTATTCACACACTAATGGATCTAGAAAGTCAGTAGAAAGACGGGCTGATTAGCTTTTATTTGAACAAAATGTTAGAGGAAACGCATGCAGTGAGTCAAGAGCACAGAGATGCATGGAGCCCATGGTGAAGGTGGAGCGATAATGAAACTTAAAAGGCCAATTAATTCTAGCAGTTCAGCTTCTTATTACGCCAGACTCCCCATAGAGTGTCCCCCGTGGGGACCCACAGCTGCATCTAGTGAGGGGTTACCTGACACAGGCGTCATGCCGGCATTAATCATCCCCATGGGGGTTGCGGGGGGCACCACGCCCATCACCATCAGTGCCCCTACTGGGGTGGTACCTGCTCTTGGGGAAGCCTGATACTGGGCCGCCCTCTCGCGCTCCTGCTGCTCGGCCACTTTAGCTGCTCTCTCTGCAAACACAAACACACACACACACACACACACACACACACACACACACACACACACACACACACACACACACACACACACACACACACACACACACACAGTGTATACAAACTTGACTTTGACTGAGGATGTGTCAAAATCCCAATACATTACAATTGGAATAGTCTGTGTTTAAACCATTAAGACCGGGAAAGCATCTGTCATTTCAGATTTGAACCACTTTAACCATTATTCTATACTTTGGCTATTTTTGAAAAATCATGAACATTTTAATATGTATTGAATATTATTTTATTTTATATTATAACATTTGTAACTAAAATCTTTGCTTCCGGGGGGTCCCTGGAACTAATTATTTTGAGATGGGGGTCCGCGGCCAAATACATATCATTTTGGGGGTCCTTGACATGAAAAAGTTTGAGAACCACTGATATTATAGCAAACATAAAGTGTTTCAGAAAACTGTTAGGATTTAGAAGATCATTTGTAGAATCAACCTCAGGTCTTTAAAAAAAGATATATTCAAAGATTTGCAATCATGAACATATGTTCATGATTTAAAAAAAAAAGGTCATAGATCTGCTATTTTTTTAATAACCAAATAAATCTAAAATGACACAGATGCGTTCCTGGATAGAATGGGTTAAAAGAACTCTATTACATTCTGTCAGTGTCTGAGGCTCTCTCTTGCTCACCTTCATACTCTGCTTTCTTGGTTCCCTCCAGGTTCCTCCACTCTGTTCCCACCAGGCGGCTCAGCTCCCCGAAGGAGAAGTCTGGATGCTGGGCCTTGATGACGGCCCGCATCTCACTGCTGAAGAGGATATAGCCACTCATGTTGATCTTTCGCTTCGAGCCCTCTTTCTTCGAAAGGCCCTTTACGGACTTCGGTGTTGTCTGGACAAAAAATGCGAGAGAGAGAGAGATTTCAGAAATCCTAGATTTTTTTCAAAAAACTGTTAGGATTTTGAAAACATTTTTAAGAATCGCCTCAGGTCTTTTTAAGTAAAAGTATCAGTACTGCAATGTAGAAATTCTCTGTTACAAGTAAAGGTCCTGAATTCAAAATTTACTTAAGTATTTAAAAGTACAAAAGTATTGGTATCAACATGTACTTAAAGCATCAAAAGTAAAAGTACTAAAATGTTGCAGATCTACAAGCTCACAGCGCGTCGCGATGCAACGTGTTGTGAGCTTGTAGATCTGCTATTTTCAATGTCAATGTATGTTTTATAATACAATAATTTATATCCGCAAAGCAACTAGTGACTAAAGTTTTCAAATAATTGTAGTGGAGTAAAAGTGCAATATTTGTCTCAGAGATGTAGTGGAGTAGAAAATTGGAAATACTCCTGTAAAGTCAAAATACCTCAAAATTGTACTTAAGTACAGTACTTGAGTAAATGTACTTAGTTACTTTACACCACTTCCATTTACACATCAGCTTGTTGGGTTGAGTATGGCTTTTTCTCTCTTTGACATCATGAGTAACAAATCCACATCTCTGACCTGTGGAGGAGTGTAAGGCATGATATCCATGTCGGTAGCCAAGGCGGTTTGCAGCTGAGGGAGGGATCGCTGTCCCAGCTCGCCATCGTCCTCGCCGAGGTCCTCCAGTTCCTCATCGGTCATGTCGGCAAACTTGGCCTCCAGCATCTCGATCTTCTTGTTCAGCAGAGGAGACGGTTCCTTCTGGGGCACTATGAGCTTCCTGTGTGAAACGCATGTGAAAAATATACTAGTCAAGAAAACCATACTTGATTATACCTTGATAATATTGACCTCCTACAAGGCCCTCAACAACCAGGCTCCCCGCTACCTCTCTGACCTTCCGCTCCCTCACTGACCTTCCGCTACCTCTCTGACCTTCCGCTCCCTCAGGTCTGGTGATGCCAACCTCTTGGACATCCCCAAAAACAAAGAAACGCACTTGGGGTGACAGGGCTTTCTCAGTTGCAGCCCCCTCCCTTTGGAACTCCTCACATCAAAGCCTCCTTTTTTCACTTTCCCCGCCTAATTCAAATCCCCCTTTCTTCCCCCCGTGTTTTTACTTTGCTTAGTTTTTAGCCTTTAACTAGTTATTCTCTTAATAATTCTTTCATTTGTTTTGTTGTAAAGCAACTTTGAGTACCAAGAAAAGCGCCACATAAATTGGATGTATTATTATTATCATTATTACCTTTTATTTGATTGATAACATATCTGAGTCTTACAGACACAGAATATCAACAGAACAGGGGGAGCCATAGCCAGGAATGAAACCTAACAAGTAAAGATGCATTAAGTTCTACATCAAATTGAGTTATGGGAACTTTGTGATACAGTACCTTCCGCCCAATCAGGTAACCCATAGTGAAAAAAACGTTTTTTTTGCCTTTGAATTTGACATAAAAATGTCAACGTCCTGTTGATTTTGCTATTTTTATCACGTAGAAAACCCGGACTGGATCCGCAGATCCGGATCCGGATCTTCAAATAGTAAAAAAAAAATCACACCCTGTGTGAAGTGGGCGGTGTCTTGCTAGCTAATCACAATACTGAATGGAGTCAACCAATCATGTACAAAAGATAAATACATTTATTGAAACACTCTTTATGATGGACGAAACCATAACTTGAAAAAAACCTATTCTTGGTTTTTTTCAAGTTATGGTTTCTTATATAGGGCTATGCACATGTGTCATGTGACACTGGCCAATCACAGTCCTGAATAGACTGTGATTGGCCAATCACAGCGCAGGATAATTGTACAAATTTCCTGGGCCCAGATCACAGCGCAGGAAAATGTACATTTTTCCAAATCTCACTTATAGGGGCGGTTTCACCGCCCAAAAAAAGATGTTCTAATCTATTATGTCTGAATCAGCTTTGTTTGTGTTCGTTTATGTGCTTAACGAGTGACTTTGAGAGCTGTTTCAGCATACAATGTAAGTCAATAAGGACTGGAGCATATTTTGAATCATCAAACATCAATTTCTAATCAATGGAGCAATTATTTTTTATTTCTTGTCCACCTTTAGTGTTACATCATGGCAAGGTAACTACACAACCCAAACCTCTACCAAAGTGGTCTTGCCCTTTAGGTGTGTAGGGTGCTCACCTAAAATAGTAGACCTCATCTTCCACCACCTTCCCAGAAAGAGAGAAGCGCTTAAGGCCCTTGAACTTCTTCATCTGCTTCTCGCTCTCGATGTAGCGACTCTCGCACAGTAGGATATCCTCTTCAGGCACTTCAGTTGGTCGGCATGACAGATAGTCCTTGAAAGAGGACACCGAACATTTTCCTGTGTGAAACAAAGGTGGTGTTAAGTAACTAAGTACATTTACTCAAGTACTGTACTTAAGTACAATTTTGAGGTATTTTTTACTTTACTGGGGTATTTCCAATTTTCAATACTTTTACTTCTACTCCACTACATCTCAGAGGCAAATATTGTACTTTTACTTCACTACAATTATTTGGAAACTTTATTTACTTGTTACTTTGCAGATATAAATTATTAAATTATAAAACATACATTAACCACTTCAACCCTATTTTATACATAGGCTTTTTGAAAATAGCCGATCTACTTGTAGATCTGCTGTTTTCAAACATTTTAGTACTTTTACTTTTGGTACTTTAAGTATATTTTGATGCCAATACTTTTGCACTTTTACTAAAGTAATATTTTGAACACAGGCATTTTACGTAACAGAGAATTTTTACATTGTGGTATTGCTACTTTTACCTAAAGGGATAGTTCACCCCCAAAATGTCATTTTTCTATCGATTAGTCACCCCATGGAGACTTGAATTCATGGATATTGTTTTGTTTTTGTCGCATTCCTAAGCCAATAATTTGATGACCAGCGGACCGGTAGGCAGCGGTTCCGGTAGGAGACACAAAGGAGACTCTTTGTGTCTCCTACGGGAACCGCTGCCGATCAAATTATTGGCTTAGGAATGCGACAAAAAATAGCCATGAATATTCAAGTCTCCATGGGGTGACTAATAAAAAAAATAGTCATTTTGGGGGTGAACTATTCCGTATATACTATTAAGTAAAACAAATCTTAGTACTTCTTCCACCACTGCAGTGAACTAACACACATGACCTTTCAAACTACAATAAATGCATTCTTAAACTTCAGAAGGATATGAGGGGGACATCACCTATGATGCAGGTCATGGGGCAAGCCTCCTCCAGGTTGCTGAGGAACACCTCCTTCTTGTAGAACATCTTGGTGGGCTCGTGCTCCGTCTCCTCTGGGTGAATGAAGATGGGACCAAAGAAGTAGGCTGCTCCGTCTCGCACCCACATCTTCTCGATCCTATCGAGTAGAACAACATTAACATTAACATTAACCACTTAAAGCCTATATATACTTAGTAAACTGGCCATGAGTTGGTTAGGTGCTCTGTCTATTCTGTTTTTCCCTCTACACCAAATCTCTTCGGCAAAAATAACAAGATCTACAAGATCACAACCCATCACGTTGCAAAGTATTGTGAGCTTGTAGATCTGCTATTTTTGGAAAATGTTCCCCCCAGAATAGGGATGCTAGGGTTCAAGTGGTTAAATCTAGGACTACGAACATCACTAGGGCTGTCACGATTGTCACAAGTTGATGATTAATTGTCACTCAAATAATTGCAGGTTAACGATTTAATTGTGTGTTTGGCATTGGATATTAGAACATTATGAAGCCTTTTAGGCTTCAAATTGCCACATGCGGCCCCCACCTTCACTTAATGCGGCCCGCAGGTTAATATCGGAATACTGATATATTATTTATTTCAGCTGTTACAATTCCAAACATGACCCGCTTTAATTACTTCAGTCTATATTAGTAGCTTAATGACTAGTATTAGAATTCTATTGTCCTTTTTGCGTCCAATGTATTTGTATTTAAGTTCGTAAAGTTAACATAAGTATAACTAAATGCATTTAAAATTAAATCAAAATGTTACTTTTCAGGATTATAATTCAAAAATAGTCCAAAAAATGAATCAGGATTCCAATTCAAAAATAGCAAATATAGCCGATCTACAAGCTCAAAACGCGTCGCTTGTACGTCGGCTATTTTTGCTACTTTTGTGTGACATAGAATGGCGAAAAAAAGTCTAAATATTGAGATAAGAGGTTTCTGCCTGACAGTACATGCATTGTGGCCCTCTGGAGTGAGTGTGGAAATATAGTGGCCCTCTCCATCATCAAAGTTGCCCACCCCTGCCCTACAGCCTCTCTATCAAGACAAGTAGTTCATGTGGTCTAGATAGAACAATGTGCTATGGCCTTCACTAGAGGGAGCCACAGAGAATGATGTGCCCCAGATTAATCAATGCTCACCTTTTATGAAGAAAACTATTCACCAGAATCAAACTATATTTTTTCTAGCCCTTCTTCGATCAAGCTCTCTCTATATATATTCATAAATATAGTAAGGATTTCCACCTTGATGCAGCACACAATTTCCTCTATACCTGCCCACTCTGTGGCGCGCCAGTCCATGGGATCCGATGTAGACGCAGTCTCCCACTTTAAGCCAAAGGTTGTTGTAACAGAGCTGTTCATAGTACTGACACCCTGGCTCTCCATTGGTCATATCAAAGGGTACATCCTCCCTCTCCTGCACACACACACACACACACACACACACACACACACACACACACACACACACACACACACACACACACACACACACACACACACACACACACACACACACACACACACACACACACACACACACACACACACACACACACACACACACACACACACACACACACACACTAGGCAATGGTGGAAAAAGTACTCACATTTTTTACTTAAGTAAAAGTATCAATACTGCAATGTAGTCCAGAATTCAATATTTACTTGAGTAAAAGTACAAAAGTATTGGTATCAAAACATACTTAAAAGTACAAAAGTAGAAACTAAAGTAGTCATTATGCAGAATGTCCCATTTCACAAGTTTTGAAATGTATAAAATGTATATATATTTTTTGAAAATAGCAGATCTACAAGCTCACAATGCGTTGCATCGCGACACATTGTGAGCTTGTAGATCGGCTATTTTCAAATGGCCGTAATGTATATGGTTGAAGCGGTTAAAGTATGTTTTGTAATAATAATCAAAAACAAAAAAGTAACTAGTAACTAAAGTTTTCAAATAATTGTAGTGGAGTAAAAGTACAATATTAGCTTCTGAGATGTAGTGGAGTAGAAGTAAAAGTATAGAAAATTGGAAATACTCCAGTAAAGTAAAAGTACTTCAAAATTGGTCTTAAGTACAGTACATGTACTTAGCTACTTTACACCACTGCTGTTGATGTGCATTCCGTAAATGTTCTACATTGACGATTCTATACCTCAGAACGTACCTTATCGACTAAGACATCTGTCACTTTGATGTCATCGGTCAGGTCTGGGGGCTTTACATCGACGTGTTTGGGGGCAAACATGGAAGCCACGCGGACCACGGGCAGCGGTACCTCTCTCGGAACAAACCTGACGGAGCTCAAGGGCATGGTCCACATCTTGATCTTCTTGAACGACTTGGCCTTGGCAGAGTAGCGTGACTCACAGACATAGACGTCCTCGGCCCTGAAGCCCTCTGGGTGAAGTTTGAAGTAGTCCTGCAAAGCCCAGCCAGGCAAATATTTGCTCAAAGCTGAACAGACACTCTTGTAAAAAAGAAAAAAAGCTGTGGTTCAACAGACTTGAAAAAGAAGAAAAGCATGCGCACTTACGTACCTTCACAAACATGACCACACACTTGCCCAGAATCTTGCTGACAGGAGCTTTGTTGTAATAGTCACTCTTAAAAATTTCCTTCTCAAGGAACTTGCGTGTAGCGAGATGGAAGGTTGCACTTGGCCTGTAGAACCAGCAACCGTACAACCACTTCTCACCTGGAATTAGAATAAGTGAAGAAACATTTCCTCGAGTTCAATCCTACATCCCAACTCGATCTTATCTTATCTATTTTTTGTATCCAACAGACCCATTATTTTTTGCCATGAAGTAAATGTGTAATCTCATTAAAGAGGGACCGACCAGCATCGTCTTGCCAAAGGCGTTCTATGCAGATGATGTGAGGCTGGAGCTTGGGCTCTGCAGGCTCAACATAGACGTAATCTCCCACATGGTACATGTTATCCTTGAAGCTGCAGTCCTGGCTGTAGGTGCGTTGTACGCCTGACTGCCACGCACCGCCAACAGAGTCGTCGCCTTTCTCAGCTTCTGGAAATCCACAACACGCTAGGTAGAAATATTATACTTCCACTAATATGACATCATATGAGATGGGTTACCAGAGGGTAAGTATGTTATCAACAGCAGCATACCTTTCTTCTCTTCCTCTCTCTTGAGCTTGTCCTCCTCATACTCCTTGGGGAGCTTCCCTTTCTTCTCCTTTTCCACATCGCCGTGCAGGTGTTTGGACGTGTAGCTGAGCGCGGGGGAGAGCAGGATCTCTCCATTTTTACACAACTCGTCCCTAATCCGGATAAAGAACTGCTGCAGTTCTACAGCATCCTCAAAGATCTCAGAGTCCGTCCTAAAATAAAACACAAGGTGTGACACTCAACAGCTACAGTATATATCGTGTCATGTAATGAGCTTGGGAGGCCACCTTTACCTTTTTTACAAGTTTGTACACGTAACCTTTACAATTGCTCAGATTTAGGAGAGGTAAAGTGATAGAGACAGTTAGGTATACAGTTGACGACTATGCATTTACCTATGCAGCCGCCTGGCCTTTTCCAGCACCTCGAACATGTGATCCTGAAACACGTCCAGCCTCTTGTAGCGGCCTCGGTCCACGTTGGCCCTGATGACCTCAAAGTTGAGCCGCGGTCTGTCCGGGCTGACGGGGTCCAGCGCGGGGATCTCGGCCAGCGAGTCGCTGTAGCAGCGTCCCTCGTCGTCCTGGTGGCCCAGCACGGACACGAACAGGCTGCGGATGAGCTCCTGGATGAGGCGGGCCACGTCGGCCACGTGGGCGTCGTCGCCGCCCTCCAGGTCGCGGCGCGTCTCCAGCAGCACGCGGTGGAGCACCAGGGCGTCGCGGTAGATCAGAGACTCTGGCTCGTTGTACGTGCAAGCGTTGTTGAACATGAGCACCAGGTCCTCCACCAGCGCGTCCACATCCTGGTACTTGTTGGACAGCATGTGGCTCTTGACCTTCTCCATGTCCACGGGTTTCTTGATGGCCACGTAGTAGTCGGGCAGCTCGGCGCGGGAGGGCAGCCGCAGGAAGATGGTGCTGAGGCGGCGGCCTCGCTTGTCCGTGTAGGTCTTGACCGCCTCGTACAGCTCGTTCAGCTTCTGCTGCAAGGGGGTCAGGTACTTGGATTTCTTCAGAGTAATACTGTTCTTCCCTGCAATCAAAGTGTGCGTGAGTTATAGGGCTGTCACGATTACAAATTCAAGTTGACGATTAATTGTCACTGAAATAATCGCGATTGATGATTTAATTGCGAGTTTGGCATTTTGAACATTGAAACATATGAATAACAATTTTATTTCCATTTGCCTTTTAGGCTTCGTAATCAAAAAATTCACAGGGCAGATATGACAAATAACTAAAATATACAAAGAAATTATTAACATATCTTAAAAATGTAAAAATTAGAAATAGCTGATCTACAAGCTTACAACGCGTCACGAAGTAACGCGTTGTAAGCTTGTAGGTCTGCTAGTTCTGTTTTTTTTTTATATTTCAAAATGTATGAAAATATTTCAACGTGGAAACGATTATGACGATTATGCAAAAATAATTGCGATTAGACGATTGTGTAATAATTGTGACAGGCCAGGTGAGTTAGCATAATAGTCCTTTATCAGTCAGACCAGTCTACAGTATGTATTTGTATTTTGAGACACAGCGCAGTTGTTGATATCAGACCCTTGTTTGCTGTATCTGCAAGGTTAATCGGAACTGCTTGCCTGGGAACGTACTTATTTTTAACTTAGGGGACATCATGTCGTCATCATCGGTCACCGGGCCGAGTTCCCTGCGTCTGTCCTTCAAAACTTTGTCCAGGATCTCAGCATCATTATAGACCTAGAATAGGGGACAAGATGTTCATAGCGAGGGGGCATTTGGTTGATGCGGAAATCTCTCTCTCTCTTAGCTATAGGCAATATCCCTATTCGTGGTAAGTCTATAATAATAGCTAGAAGAAATTCAAAAACAATACGTTTAAATCAACCCTCGTGATTTTACAGACTCAATGCTTTTATTAACATAAACGGGGCCGCTACCTGGGAGCCTTCCTCGTTGTAGTGTCGTGCATTGCGAAAAATGAGCCTGAAGTCATCCATCATGTTTTCTTCGGTCACGTACTTCTCCGATCGGATGTTGAACTCGATCGTTCTCAGGTCCATGGGCTCGAGGATGACCTTGTAATAGTCGGGGTAGTCCTTCTTGGAGGGCTTGACCATGAAGAGTTCACAAAGTCTGCGGCCGCTCAGCCGCGCCTCGGTCACGGCTGTGAAAAGGACTTTCATGCGGTTCTTCTTTGTGTTCTTCTTGTGGCTTCAGAACGGTCGGACAAGAGATCAACAAAGCAAAACGTCAGTGGTGGAAAAAGTACTCAAATGTTTTACTTGAGTAAAAGTATCAATACCTCAATGTATAAATACTCTGTTACAAGTAAAAGGCCTGTGTTCAAAATGTTACTTGAGTAAAAGTACAAAAATATTGGCAGCAAAAACTTCAAGTACCAAAAGTAAAAGTACTAAAATGTTTGAAAATAGCCGATCTACAAGCTCACAACGCTTGTAGATCTGCTATTTTCAAAAAGCCTATGTATAAAATAGGGCTAAAGTGGTTAATGTATGTTTTATAATATAATGATTTATATCTGCAAAGTAACTAGAAACTAAAGTTGTCAAATAATTGTAGTGGAGTAAAAGTGCAATATTTCCTCAGAGATATAGTGGAGTAGAAGTAAAAGTATTGAAAATAGGCAATACTCCACTAAAGTGAAAATACCTAAAAATTGTACTTAAGTACAGTACTTGAGTAAATGTACTTAAGTTACTTTACACCACTGAAACAAGTTCATGTTTCCTTTTCCGGAGAGAAAGGGGGAAGAAGCTAGGAGGGCTACCATAGAAGCAAGCGGGTCTACCTTTTTCTCTTCAAGCTGCCAGTGTCAGATGTGGCAGAGGAGAGCATGCTGTCTCCATCGTCGTCATCCCTCTGTAAAAGTTCCTTTTTCTTCAGCTAGATGGAGATTATGTGATATTAAGTGATATGTTAGGTGTAGTGTAATTAAATAAAACACAAACTTTCGCTCTTCTGTGGCTCGTTAACCTTCAGCCACATAGAGAACAGACACAAGATCAAAACCGTATCGCACACATTCTACACAGATTCTTGCATAGAATGCGTCGTGATGCGACACGTTGTGAGCTTGTAGATTGGCTGTTTTTGAAACATTTTGAAAGTGAAAGCAGTTTAGAGTGAAACGAAAAGTGCTTGTGACTAAATGATAACTACATTAGATCCATTGGAACACAGGTTCTTTTTCCCATTTCCACAGATTTAGACATACTATGTTTCTACCCGACGGCAACAAAATATTCACACCTCCTCAGACTTGAAAGGGATGCTATAGGAACTGACCTGCTGAACGTGCTGGAGTTTGAGCGCCCGCTTGTAGATGGAGGAGTGAGGCATGTTGTAGCGTTTGGCGTTCTCAAACATCAGAGTCAGATCTGCGTCAAGGTGCTCCACACTCTCATACTCATTGTTCTTCATCTTGTTCCTGTGGGGAATTACTGGGCTCTCACATTTGGGAAGGAGGGGACAGAAATACCGTATTGTACAGCATGTGTGTGTCTGATGCCATGGGGATGAAAAATAAACAGAGAGAATTATGTTGAAACAAAAAGCCAAAAAAAACAACAACGAAGCAGAACTAAAAACTAACTAGCACCAGGATGTAATTTGAATATCGGAATTGGCAGAGTTTTGCATCGTTGACTAGAATGGTTGCATCGCTGGATTGATCAAATTCACAGAGGGCAGTGGACAATAGACATATACAAATATGTCCATTAATATTGTGTTTCTAACATTAATCTGTTCCAAATGTCCACTTGTACAGTATGTGTTCATTATTGGCTATGTGAAACAATGGCACAATAAAGGCTGTTCTTTAAATCCATATGTTTACTGCACAGTACGGTATAATGAAGTGTAGTATACCGTTTTTTTTTGTTTGTTTTTTGCCAGGGCTCAAATAGGTTAACAAATAATAGAATATCAGTAGATTATCGGTATTGGTTGATTGTGGCGTTTAGAAAATCCAGAATTTCCATATCGGTGCATGCTGCTTAGTGAATAGTGACTGTAGAGATGTGCATAGATGATGTGTGGTAGGAACAAGGGGATCTGAGACTCTAGTTTTTTCCATACCTGATCTGAAAGAGGCAAGTGGGCTGGCTGATCTGCAGGTAGTAGTCTGGGTAGTCCTTCCTGGAGGGCAGCTGCAGGAACGGCTCCGATATCAGCTGGCCCTGGCTGTTCCTGCCCCCCCGCACCGCCTCGTACAGCTGGAAGATGGGGTTGCTCATGTCCATGCTGGAGTGCAGGCTCTCTGCCTCAGACTCCCCTTCATCATAGTGCACAGACCCTGAGCGACACACAAAATGGACGATATACTCATGCAGTTTGTGTCGTATCGTGGCTTTCCTCTTTGACAGGGTTGACAGGATGGATATATATTGTACAGAACGTCTATACATAAATATCCAGTGACTGACTGTACATGTCTGTTGTACAGATGCCAAAGATAAGGGGAAAAAAGCTACCAGAGAGAATGCCTTCCTCATCACTTTCATACTGGAGTGCCATGGTGATAGCTTGGAGGCGGTCTCCCTGTGCTGACCTTCTGTTCCTTAGAGAGAGAGAGAGAGAGAGAGAGAGAGAGAGAGAGAGAGAGAGAGAGAGAGAGAGAGAGAGAGAGAGAGAGAGAGAGAGAGAGAGAGAGAGAGAGAGAGAGAGAGAGAGAGAGAGAGAGAGAGAGAGAGAGAGAAGAGAAGAGAAAGAGATGGGACAATTAAAAATGTATACTGTTTATCACAATAAAAAACACTCCTATCCGGTCTAGAGACAGTACGGCAGTGGTTTAGTCTATGTGTAGATGCTGTATAGACGCTGCCTGGGCCCTGCGAAAATTTGGTCTAAGCCTCCCAACTTTGTGCACGTGTATGTGCTTGCGCGTGGGAGGGAACAATCACAGCCTACACTAAAAAAGTTGTAGGCGGGCTCTACTTTAGCTGTCACTGTTTAAAAAGGAAGTACAGTAAAATGATGTCCTATGAGGCAATACAAATATTTATTTCAAATATATATGTAGCTGCCAGAGTAGTCATTATTTCCTTATTTTGGTTCTTTGTTTAATATAATTATGTATGTCCAATATCCATGCCCATTTGTTGAGTCACTTATTAGAAGTATTTATTTTGTAAGTTAAATGCCCGGAACCCCTTATAAGGTAGCTGGGACACGGACACGTTAGTGGTTGCACTTCCTCCCTTGAGCGGAGAGGTGTGTGAGAAAGTTTGTGTGTTGCTGTCGGGCACTTGGACCTTAAGTGTATATGCAGCCAGCAAGTTCGATGTTGGTGTGTTTGAGCCGCAAGAGTGCTTGAATAAACTCAGTAGTATGCAGTCTATGCAGAACCACAGTGTCGTTTATGACTACTGGAGGGAGTGACTACATATATAGTATATATAATAAAAAAATGTCTTTATTTATTTTAATAGAATTTTCTGAATTTTAAACATATTTTAATTATGACAATGATATCGTTAATTGCAATTATTTTGGCCACAATAACCGTAGCATGACATTTTCATATAGTCCAAGTTAATAGGACTTTATTCCACATGCTTTCCAACGTGAAAAGGGTACCTGATGCGAATACTGGACTTGACGGGTTCTGCATGCTCCATGTCAGCCCTTTTTTGTTGAAAAATCCTTTTGATGAAGTTTGCATCCTTCAGCACAGAAGTGGATTATCACTCAAAGCATTTTGGACTTCATATACATGTACAGTACTACTTAATACGTCATATTATCATATATTTATCATATATTCTCGTTTACCTTAAAAACCTGTGATCCAGGCTCATTATATGTTTTGGCATTCTTTACTAGTAGATCTATGTCTTTAGCCATGGTACTAACACTTCTGTAGTTGTTCATCTAGTAAAAAAAAGAACAAGACACATTTATATTAATACAATTTCTCAAAAGCTGCTGCATGTAACATACATCCAAAGCACAAAATGAAGAAAGCACAATGGCATACCTGAATCTTTTGAGCGATGGTTTTCAGATCTATCGGTTCCTTGATGATAGCATAATAGTCTGGGTATTGCTGACAAAAAAGCAAACCTGCATGTCAAAGCCATGCTACTTTCTTCTCAAACTGCTAGAGTTGTTCCGATACCATATACTGCTGCCGATACTGCCTAAAATGCTGGTATCGGCGGGTATGCCAGTCTATGCCATTGCGATGTAATTTATGTCATTTACAGTCAATTATTTTGTATTTTGAATGTTTCAGTTGAAGTTGCACGACTGTTTTATACTCTTACTGTATTATTTACATTATTTTACTAACCTGTAGCTGCACTTTAACAATTATTAATGGATTTTTTAATGTATTCCTAGATCAGTGGTTCTCAAACTTTTTAATTTCAAGGACCCCCATAACTCTGAGAGTGTACAAATGGAACCAATCTGGTTCCATTTGTACACTCTCAGAGTTATGGGGTTTATTGGTATTGGAATTGGAATGCAAGTAATTGGTATTGTCGTTATTAAAATGGTTACTATCGGTACATCTCTACAAAGTGCCACTGCAAAGTAATACAGATGTTACACCTACCACTTTGGAGGGCAGCTTCTGGAAAAGCTCGCTGAGCAGACGGCCAGAGGGTTCAGCGTAACACAACACGTGATCGAGGATCTGCTCAAGAACCTCTTTCAAGCATGTGGGTGCATTCTGTCAAAATGAAACAAAGTCAGTCTACATGAGGAAATATCACTTATATATATCAGTGGTTCCCAAGCTGGGGTTCGGGCCACCCTTGGGGGCTGCGCCAAAGATCACAGGGGCCTTGTCTGTTGTATAGTGAGGTAGTCCAAAATTGTTGCTTGCACAAAATCATAGCTCGCATTTTCGGGTCAATATATTTTCGAAAAGTCAAAATAAACGAAAATAGCAGATCTACAAGCTCGTCGTAATGCGACATGTTGTGAGCTTATACAGCAGATTGGCTATTTTCACTATTTGTTGTACAAAAAGTAAATATACTGTAGGGTTTAAGTGCCTAACAAGATTGTGTGTGCATACACACAAACAAATGTGTTTGTTTGTTTGTTTGTTTGTTTGTTTGTTTGTGTTTGTGTTTGTGTTTGTGTGTGTGTGTGTGTGTGTGTGCATGTGTGTGTGTGTGTGTGTGTGTGTGGGGGGGGGGGGGGGGGTCTCAGCTTGTGTCAGAAGAGGGGACTCCAAGGAAAAAAGGTTAGGAACCACTGACTTTTATTATTACACATTTCAAGATGAACTGAACGCAGAACAAAATGCAGCAGCAAATCAAGAGTTGTACAACAACACATGGATATCTGTGATACCAAAGTACGTATGTGTGAGTGAGTCACCTCGTCCTCAGCAGAACCTCCAGGATTATCTAGCAGATCGTACCCGTCGTCGTCATCGTCATCGTAATCCCCTCTCTGAACAAACTCATTCTTGGTTCGCAGGTACAGGTCCCATAGTTTACAGGCTGCCCTGTACTCAGGACTCTCTGGCTACACACACAATGTAAAGACTTGATTTATCACCTATTAAATCAATGGTGTTTGTTTAGATACTATGTATATATACATATATACAGTGGTGGAAAGTAACTAAGTACATTTACTCAAGTACTGTACTTAAGTACGATTTTGAGGTAGTTTTACTTTACTGGAGTATTTCCAATTTTCAATACTTTTACTTCTGCTCCACTACATCGAGGAAAATATTGTACTTTTACTCCACTACCTTTATTTGAAAACTTTAGTTACTAGTTACTTTGTAGATTTAGATTTTAATTTCTAAACATACATTAAATCACTTAAGCTCTATATATATTTTGGCTATTCGAAAGTAAAAGTACTCATTGTGCAGAATGTGTAAAAATATTTTGAAAATAGCAGATCTACAAGCTCACAATGTGTCGCATCGTTGTGAGCTTGTAGATCTGCTATTTTCAAACGATTTTACACATTTTGAAAACTTAAAACGGGACATTCTGCATGAGTACTTTTACTTTTTGGTACTTTAAGTATATTTTGATGCCAATACTTTTGTACTTTTACTCAAGTAAATGTTGAATTCCGGACTTTTACTTGTAACAGAGTATTTCTACATTGCAGTATTGATACTTTTACTTAAGTAAAAATGTGAGCACTTTTTCCACCACTGCATATGGTATATATATGCATATCATTTGTTGTAACACAGTTACTTTTCTAGCACCACCATTAACTTACCATATCATCTGTTGCCAACTAATTCAGTTACAAAAGTTGTTACCTTATAGTAAGTCTTTGCGTTGTTGAATAAAAGCTGAAAGTCATTTGTGAGTTGCTCCACGTCGTCATACTCCTCCATCTTAAGTTTCTGCTGGATCTTCATCATGTCGATAGGCTGAGACACCACATGGTAATAGTCTGGTTGATTCCTTTTTAAGAAATAAGCAACACTTGTAAATCTATACCTGGCCTTAGGAATCTGTTATATCAACTGTGTAGCAGTGGTGTAAAGTAACTAAGTACATGTACTCAAGTACTGTAACTGAAGTACAATTTTGAGGTATTTTTTACTTTACTGGAGTATTTCCAATTTTCAGTACTTTTACTTCTACTCGGCTATACATCTCAGAGGCAAATATTGTACTTTTACTCCACTACAATTATTTGAAAACTTTAGTTAGTTACTTTACAATTATCAATCATTATATCATAAAACATACATCAACCACTTTAGCCCTATACATAGGCTATTTGAAAATAGCCGATCTACATGCTCACAACGCGTCGCATCGCGACGTGTTGTGAGCTTGTAGATCGGCTATTTTCAACATTTTTGAACTTTACGTACGTTTTAGGTACATTACGTACATTTTGATACCAATACTTTTGTACTTTTACTCAAGTAAATTTTGAATTTCTGACTTTTACTTGTAACGGAGTATTTCTATATTGCAGTATTGATACTTTTACTTAAGTAAAACATCTGAGTACTTTTTCCACCACTGCTGTGTAGTGCATTCACCTTCTTTTGGGGGCTCTGATGAACAGCTCACATAGCATCCTGCCCTGATCGTCCTTGTAATCTCTGATTGTGTTGTACAGTTCATGACACACTGCAATCTGCAAGGTGAAGACCAAAACTATGAAATTGATGTAAGCTACATCCTAAGCTATGCCAGTTTAGTAAATATTTTGAGTGACATTTAACCCTATAAGACCAGGAACGCATCCGTGTCATTTTAGATTCCTTTGGCTATTCATAAATAGCAGATCTACAAGCTCATAGCGCGGCACCGAGATCTGCTATTTTTTAAACATCTTGACATTTTGGGTCCCTGGAACAACATATTTTGAGATGGGGGTCCACGGTCAAATACATGTGATTTTGGGGGTCCTTGACCTTGATTTAGCAACATACGATTTAAAAGAAAAACTGTTGGGATTTAGAAGACATTTGTAGAATATATTTTCAAAGATTTGCACACATTTTCCAGATTTTTCAAAAATAGCAGATCTACAACAAGCTCATAGCGGGGCACTCGGTGCCGCGCTATGAGCTTGTAGATCTGCTATTTTTTGAATTGCCAAAGAAATGTAAAGTGACACAGATGCGTTCCCGGTCTTATTGGATTACCATTCTAAATCTATTCTCTACACCAACACATGAGTTGTAGAAAGAAAGACAACATAAAAATATGTCAATTTACAGGATCAACAGTTGGAATGTTTGAAGGCCTTCTCCTCTTCCTCCCTGCTAAAGACACTGACGACGCCGGCTGGCTGTCTTCGAAGTCTCCTCCACTTACACTGCTACATGGGGATGTCGTCCTTCTCCTCTTCAAGGCCATGACGGAACCCCTAAGGTAAAGACATATTTTTGCATTTAATCGCAACAATTAAATCAATCAATTCGATTATATAAAGCTATAAAGCACTGATAATTCTATTTTTGTCTCCAATATTTTATATCACAATACTAATATGTCACGGATTAACAACTGTCACTATATCTATTGGTCACTGACTGGATTGCAGTGGTGAAGAGTAACTAAGTACATTTACTCAAGTACTGTACTTTAGTAAAACGTTTGGTATTTTTACTTTCCTGGAGTATTTCCAATTTTCTGTACTTTTACTTCTACTCCACTACAAATATTATACTTTTACTCCACTAAAATTATTTGACAACTTTAGTTACTAGTTACTTTGTAGATTTTGATTATATTTACAAAACATACATTAGCCACTTCTGCCCTATATTGATTGATTGATATACTTTATTTAGTAAGACATGTGAACACAAATCATGATGACATAAGAGACAGACAGATATACACAGTACTATACAGAACGTCATACAATCAGCTTACAGGTTACTGGTATGAAAAATAAAAAATATGTACAAGAGAAAAAAGAGGAAGAGTTCGGGGAGGGGGGGGGTTGGTGGGGGGATATACATTTCGGTCATTTGAAAATAGCCGATCTACAAGCTCACAATGCGTCGTAATGCCACGCATTGTGAGCTTGTAGATCTGCTATTTTCAAAGGATTTTTATACATTTGAAAACTTGCAAAATGGGACAATTCCGCATAATGAGTACTTTCTACTTTTGGTACTTTTTAGTACCAATACTTTTGTACTTTTAAGTACATTTTGAATTCCAAGACTTTTACTTGTAACAGAGTATTTCTACATTGCAGTATTGATAGTTTTACTTAAGTGCATATGATTACTTCTTCCACCACTGCTTGGATTGTCTTTTGACAGCTGACACCTGCCTACTCTCATGTCATTCCATGTCAACCGCATCAGGACCAATGATGCCAATTTGAAGAAGAGAGCATAAATGATGAAACTAATCCAATTATAATGGTGGGTCTTTAAGTAAAATGTTAGCAACCTAAGTAAGTATAGATTATTGCAAGCCCATGTGTGCATGGATCTGAAGCAATAAGCTATGCAACACAACACAGCTGACCGTCACACTGTCTAGTCAATTAATGCAGGGGACAGAAAGACAGACAGACAGACAGACAGCTAATGGCTAACAGCTAGCTGTCTGCATCATCTTAAGATGAGACACAAAGGCATCACTGCAGCCATGAAGCACAACGCTAAAGTAAATAAAACGACATTCTCCTGGGTGTACATATATATACATCCATATTATACATTTGACATTATTAGGTGCTTACCTTTTGTGACTACGTTACAACAAGACTCACAATAAAAAGCCTATCATCTATCGATTTGTGGAGGAAAAAGGGATGAAACTGTTAAGTCCGCAGCTGTATTTCAATCACTTCCGTTTGGATGTCTTGTGTATTTCAAAATAAAAGTGTTATGAGTCACCATGAATGGGTTTGATTTTATTTTGACACTGTAATCCACTTCCTGGAATCTGGTGTCTGGAACCTAATATTTCATTTAAAACCATGATGACCACAGATTTTTTTGTATTTTATTTTGTATTTTTTATACATTACTGCTATTAGTATATTATTCATTTATTTTTTCCCCTTTTCTTTTTCTTATTTTCCTCCTCTCAAATTTGTATTTATTAATTATTCCCCAGGACATCATTTAGTGTTTTTTTCTTCTTGTATTTTTAAATTATGTACCAAATGTATTAGATTTTATACATGTGTATTGTTGCTTGTATGTCCGGCCTTGTGGGGAAGGATGGAGGGTGGATGGGGAGGAATGGGGAGGGGTGGAAGGGAGTTGTAGGAGAAAATATAAAACCAAACAGTTGTTTTAATTTTGTAACTTGAATACAATGTCATGTGTAGGCTACTCTTTGAATACATTTTGCTTAAAATAAAATAAACCCATGATGACCCATGTCGTTTCCAACAGAAAATCGATGAAAAAATGTATTTCACCCACATTGACATACAGTAGGGCCTAGGCCTACATTAAAAAAATCATACATACCTAATTAATATTTGTGAGTGACATAGATTTTGAATCCCTCCATTAGAATTAATTGTAATTATTGGAATACTGGAGTATTTCCTATTTTCAATACTTCTACTTCTACTCCACTACAACTCAGAGGCAAATTTGTACTTTTACTCCACTACAATTATTTGAAAACTTTTGTTAATATGCATATATCAATTATTATATAATAAAACACACATTAACCACTTTAGTCCTATTTTATACATAGGCTTTGAAAATAGCATATCTGCAAGCTCACAACGCGTTGTGAGCTTGTAGATCGGCTATTTTCAATCATTTTAGTACTTTTACTTTTGGTACTTTAAAGAAAGAACTTGAAGAATGTAACTGTAACTTGAGTAGCGCATGCGACACCGTCGTACGTATGACGACGTAACTAGGCCGAGGAGGGGCGTGCCTGGCGCGAGCGAGGAGTTGTAGCTTCTGCGCATGCCCGGTGATAGTCTGACCGCGCAGTTCCTTTTTGCTGAGACGTTTGAAAGGAAATGATTAGATAGCGCGAGACGAGCAGCACGAGCGACTAACACCCATCTACCATTACCATTCATCATCACCACACCGACTGGTAACGGTACGATACCCTATTATACCGCTCTGATACAAATATATATCCCGTTAAGGGGTGTTGTTGCGCGAAGTCGTATTGCTGTGTTGATGTTTATTGTGTGTATGTAATACTGCTGTGGAATTGTGGTTGACAAAACTAGCAAGCTAATGCTAGCACTAGCAAAGTTGAGTGGGAGATGGTGAGAGAGTGAGTGAGGTGGCTATTAGTGCTAGCTGAGTGTTGGAGCGTCCATTTCGGGCGACCATGCTAGTTTAATAACAATATAAGTGATATTCCAAGCTAAAGCAGCGAACAAGACAACGTCAAATAACTTGGACACGAATTAGATGTCTACATAAAGTTCTGTTGGCAAGAAGAATCCCATGTGGTCCTGTTGCTGTGAGTTCTATAATGGAATGGAGGAGTTCTCTCCATCCATAAGCAGCTAACTAACCGAGCTCTTTGGTGACATCCATGCCCCGATGATACTGTAGTGTCGGTAACGTTAGGAGCAAGTTGCCTGGCTTTTGCTAACGATAGCTATACATGCTAGCTTCCAGCTAGGCTAGCTACTGTCAATAACAGCTACAGCAATGACTAATGACAGCTTCAGACCACCCCGGACTTGTTATTAAACATTAAAGAGTAGTTTAAAATCGTTTTTTTTTCCACAGTTTGATTTGCGTAAAATAAGCTATTGCCCCTATTGATGTTGCTGTAGTTTGTTTAAATTGTTTACAACGTTGGATCGACACGGGTGTGTGTACACATAAGCTAGACAACGTTTACTTGGACCAGCAATTAGACGAATCCCAGTCATTCATTAAAGTTTGAAGCAAAGCCCCCAACATGCTTTGATTGATTTGAATACTTTATTAGCAGTTTGCAAAAAAAAAAGCACAGGAATGTACAGTTCAATACAAGGTCTGCTACGGGGATTTTAAACCCAGGAAAGCCTATGGCTTGTTTCCATTGGGGTCCACTTCTTGCTGGTGAAGTAAAAGTGGTGCCAAGACTCACAGATGAATTTGTTTTCCTGTTGTATTCACTAGCATTTATCCCTCTTTGTGCAGCCAGCAACCAGCATGGAGTTGAATGATGCTAACCTTCTATCCCTCACTGAGTTTATGAGGAAAACATTGGACCCAGATCCAACAGTACGGCGTCCAGGTGAGGAATTTAAACAAATGGCATTACTGTGGCCGCAGGGCACAGGCCACAACGATTGTTCACAAAGAATATCATAATAAATTGATTATCGTTTTCAATGGATCATTTTACATTTATGATCCAAACCCCTGCTTTGTTTTGTTTTATTCTAGCTGAAAAGTTCCTCGAGTCTGTTGAGGGAAACCAGAACTATCCCATTCTACTTCTCACTTTATTGGAGAAATCGCAGGACAATGTGATCCGGGTCTGTGCTGCTGTTACATTCAAAAACTACATCAAGAGGAACTGGCGTATAGTGAGTGATGTCCACAACCTAGTCTAGATCATCAGATGTCATTGTATTGGCAGCCCTGTTGACCTGTGGTTTGAGATGAGGAGGTATGTATGTATTCCTAAGATTATCATCTTTGTCCCAAAGGTTGAAGATGAACCAAATAAAATCTCTGATCCGGACCGGACGACAATTAAAGCCAACATTGTAAATCTGATGTTGAGCAGCCCGGAACAGATTCAAAAGCAGGTACGCCTTTCCTGTGTTCTGTTCTGTCATCAACACGGTTATTGTCTGCAGCAGGGCAGGCATGTGCAGATTCAAGCATGGTCTGAAGGGACCGCACCGCTTCTTGTATTTGTTTTTACTGAGGTTAAGATTAGGAATGAGGTTAGGGTTATGCATAGTTTTACTGAGGTTACGTTTAGGAATAAGGTTAGGTTTAGTCATAGTTTTACTGAGGTTACGTTTAGGAATAAGGTTAGGTTCAGGTATAGGTTTACTGAGGTTAAGTTTGGGAATAAGGTTAGTTTTACTGAGGTTACGTTTAGGAATAAGGTTAGGTTCAGGCATAGTTTTACTGAGGTTACGTTTAGGAATAAGGTTAGGTTTAGTCATAGTTTTACTGAGGTTACGTTTAGGAATAAGGTTAGGTTCAGGTATAGGTTTACTGAGGTTAAGTTTGGGAATAAGGTTAGTTTTACTGAGGTTACGTTTAGGAATAAGGTTAGGTTCAGGCATAGTTTTACTGAGGTTACGTTTAGGAATACCTGGTGGCGACCGTTCGAGGTCGCGGATTTGCCCCGGCGGGTACGTGTATTGGGGCGAGCGTTCTTGTCTGAAGAGCGTAACCATGTCTTTGCCTGTACATTTGCTCTATATTTCCTACAGTTGAGTGATGCCATCAGCATAATTGGAAGAGAAGATTTCCCTCAGAAATGGCCCGATCTTCTAACGGAAATGGTGAACCGCTTCCAAAGTGGTGACTTCCATATCATCAACGGAGTGCTCCGCACGGCCCACTCTCTCTTCAAGAGGTAGCATGCAGATCTGTCTGCATTATTGACATTGAGATTTTCAACTTCAAATGAGATGGTAGAGATAGACATTTTCACCAATTATTGGAAGTTATATATGCATTACTTAAGCAAAAATTATTATGGCCTATAACTTTTTTTTCCCAATATTTGTATTGATTTTTAAAATGTTCACAAAGACAAAACAAAACAGACAAACAGCTCAGCTCAGACAGCAAATACAGCAAAAACTATGGACACGGATACAAATATAGACTCCACATACTACATCGGACCATAAAGTACATGGCCTATAACTTTTGAACAAGCTCCCAGGACCGGGAGGACTTGTTTGAGGCAAAACTTGACAAGTGGCCAATTCTGCTACTGCCAGCTTGCCAGTTCAATTTGTACAAGAATGGTGATGTGTAAAGGACACTAATGTGCATGCTCAATGGCCTCAAACACTAGTGCGCTTGCTCTATTGCCATCAAACCTCGGAAAAATAGAGATACTTCCGGGGGAGACTGCGCCTGGTGAGAAAGTTTAATTGAAATGAGTGGTCAGAAAAAATATGCCGCCTCCAGTTGTCAAAGGCCTAGACCCCTCACAGTTTTCAACTTACAAGGCTTGAATCGCCGCTTCGCTGCTATATTTTTGGCATATTTTGTCTTACCGTATCCTGGAAATAAGCAGTTGATTTTATTTCAGATATCGGCATGAGTTCAAGTCAAATGAGCTTTGGTTGGAGATCAAGCTGGTTCTGGACACATTTGCTCAACCTCTCACTGAACTGTTCAAGGTTTGTCCAAATTGGCTTTCATGTTAAGATCATTTGTATATATAGAGAGCACTTATCTGCTGCTTTACATAAATATATCACAACCTTCAACAGGTAATGTCATGTGTACAGTAATTGACATTGGCATGATTATATTCCCTTGTTTCAAGTCATTTCTTTCCCTCTTCGTCATACCAGGCCACCATTGAGTTGTGTCAGACACACGCTACAGACATAAATGCCTTGAAGGTCCTTTTCTCCTCACTCACGCTGATCTCGAAGGTCTTCTATAGTCTCAACTTTCAGGTGCGTTTAAATTAGCTTTTACTAATTTACAAAAAAGGGGAACTTTTTTCTGTTTTGTTTTGTTCAATTCTCATCTCTCCATCCTAATGCAGGACCTCCCAGAGTTCTTTGAAGACAACATGGAGACTTGGATGTCTAATTTTCATAACCTGCTGACATTGGATAACAAGCTTTTACAAACGGATGTAAGTCGATTTTTCGTTTTTTTATCCCATTCAATGCGGGAAAGAATCTCTCATTTTAGACTTCTTTGGCTATTCAAAGATAGTAGATATACAAGCTCATAGCGCGGCACAGAGTAGAGCTTGTAGATTTTGTTAAATCGTGAAAATTTGTGCAAATATTTGAGTGTGTATATATATATATATATTTTTTTTTAAAGGGAACTTTTGACTCAAATCTTTGCTTCTGGGGGTCCCTATTACAAAATATTTTGAGATGGGGGTCCGCGGCCAAATACATATAATTTTGGTAGTCCTTGACATGAAAAAGTGAAAACCACTGATATGGAAACATACGTTAAAAAAAAATAGATCTGCTATTTTTGAATAGCCAAAGAAATCTAAAAATTACACAGATTATTTCCCAGGTTAAATGGGTTATTTCACACAAGTATGCCCCTCCCCAGTATTTCTGTGAAATGATGACATTGACAGTTTGTTTTGTTTCCATTCGATAGGATGAGGAGGAAGCGGGCCTCCTGGAACTATTGAAATCTCAGATCTGTGACAACGCCGCTCTGTACGCTCAGAAATACGATGAAGAATTCCAACCGTACTTGCCTCGCTTTGTCACTGCTATCTGGGGCCTTCTGGTGTCTACTGGCCAGGAGGTCAAATATGACCTGGTGAGACTATTGGCTGTATGTATTTCTGTGGGTTTTTTGTTGTTGTTGACTTTTTCTTTAATAAAATGCCTCCACTTTCTTCTTCCAGCTTGTAAGCAATGCCATCCAGTTCTTGGCATCTGTGTGTGAAAGGCCGCACTACAAGCATCTGTTTGAGGACCAGAACATACTCACTAGCATTTGTGAAAAAGTGATCGTGCCCAACATGGAGTTCAGAAGTAAGATGATGATTTGTAGTATTTGTTAGTGTTGATTCATAATTCATATTGATTAGTGTTGATTCATAATTCACCTTTATTTATATTGATTGTTACATGGATTCAACAAACTGCACTTGGAATGAAATGTACTTCCAACCGTGTTCAATGACCCAAACAAGTGCATGCATTGCTTTACTGCTGACCAGATTTAGGCCTGTCACATGTTCGGTGCGACGCGTTGTGAGCTTGTAGATCGTCTATTTCCACTATTTTGTATCGGATTTTGAGTATAAAATATTAAATATGAGGCATTATTGATTTTTCGTACGTTATTGATTTTGATTATTGGTATCGGTCATTGTCAGAAATTGCTTTGTGTATTGAAGTTATTCGTCATATCTGCCAGTTTTATTTACAGGGCCTAAAAGCCACACAATTTGTTAATCGCAATTATGTGTATGACAATTAATCAAGTAAAATGTGTCATAATCGTATCAGCACTAACCAGGATCACTGTTATTTCTGTTTTTAGGTGCCGATGAGGAGGCTTTTGAAGATAACGCAGAGGAATACATCCGAAGAGACCTTGAAGGATCAGGTGAAGACGGGTGCAATTTGAGTGAAGAGTGCAGTTGTGCCTTGCAGCATGCCCACACTAACCTAACCTAATCACCATCCTCCCACAGATATTGATACGCGTCGCAGGGCTGCATGTGACCTGGTACGAGGCCTGTGTAAATTCTTCGAAGGGCCCGTCACAGCGATCTTCTCCGGCTATGTGAACTCCATGCTGGGGGAGTACGCCAAGAATCCAGGAGTAAACTGGAAGCACAAAGACGCTGCCATTTATCTTGTCACATCTCTTGCATCTAAAGCGCAGACTCAAAAGGTATTGCTTCTACCTTTTTAAAATAAGTTGCAATGTTGACTATTGCAATGATACTTTGTATAATTCGGAATTATAGCTTGCAATGATACTTTGTATAATTCGGAATTATAGCCTGGATTTGTATTTACCGTAATCAAAATAGGAAATGAAATGCTGTTGGTATACATATGATATCAGATAATCATGGGATGTAACTGGCTCCATTATAACACCTTCATTCCAAGATACCGAATGAACAATGTTTTTGAGTAGTGTTGACTGTTGTTTGTTTTTCAGCATGGAATAACACAAGCCAATGAGTTGGTGAATCTCACAGAATTCTTTGTCAACCACATTCTCACAGACCTCAAGTCTCCTAATGGTAAGACTTCATCTATTGGCCTAATATGTAACTGAGTCAAAATTGAGCTGTTGTTAGGGCTGTGATACCATGACATTATTATTTTAAACCACTTAGTCCTAGACCCTCTAGTTTTGCCAAAAGATTGCAGATCTACAAGCTCACAACACGTCGGGATGCGTTGTGAGCTTGTAGATCTGCTAATGCCCCCCCGCACACTGGGGTTCAAAGTGATTAAAGTCTGGCCTGTAAGCTTCAAAGAGCACAGATAGTCCTAACCATCAATTATCTGTGTGTACACTGTACTAGCAGTATAATGCATATAAAATGCCATATTGGCTATTTGGGTGCTGCATGTCAGCCATAGTAAAATGTAGACATTGTCATGTACTGTAAGTTTAATTCCTTCTCTAATTTCTCATCCTAGTTAATGAGTTCCCTGTGCTGAAGGCGGATGCCATCAAGTACGTCATGATCTTCAGAAGTCAGGTAAGATCTCCTACTTCCTCCCATTGCTCAATTTAGATGGTGTGTTAGCTTGTAGTAGGGATGATAATATTGAATATTTCAGTCATGAAACCCAGTGTAGCCAAATGCGAGTAGATGTACTATTCGCAGAGTAAATAGTGGAGACTCTGGCCATTTTCCTATCTCCTATACGCACTGGAGAGGTTTTCTGCAATTTCTGTTTGATGCAAAGCTAAAATAATACTCGGATCATTTTGAAGTGACAATCCCATGGCCAACTTCCTGAAGTAGATCACCTTAAAGTAGTTTGCAGCTTCGTAGTGTCACTTAGTCCAGTTATCAGTTTAAGGGGAATAGTCCTGTCCCTATGGGAAAAAAGGTTTATTATTTATCTTTATACAGTTATTATTTATCTTTATACAGTTTAACCGATGTATCTGTAAACATTTGTGTCAACAGTTAAATAATTTATATCAATAAATTGATCAGTTATTTTTGGGAAGTGACACTGTTTTATAAGCGGTTCATTTTTAAAAGGATTTGAATGCACTTGTTGATTATCCTCTCTGTTCTCTTTCAGCTGCCTAAAGATCAGCTGCTCCAGGCCATACCTCTACTAGTGGCTCACTTGCAAGCAGAGAGCACAGTGGAGCACACTTACGCTGCACATGCCTTAGAGAGGCTGTTCACTATGAGAGGGCCCAACAACTCTACACTGTGAGTATTAGAATAGGAATGGTCATTATTACATTATTTGATTGATATGATAATGTCAGAATGGCACTCATCTTGGCTAATGTGTGATTTTTAGACTTAAGTTAACACATTCACTGGCAGGTATTGATTAATTAATTCATCCGCCACTGCCAGCGGTTTTACCTTATTTTGAGTCTTCAAAAGACCGTTATTTTTTCGGATGTAAACAAACGATGTGTCCGTGGGGAGACGAGTCTCCTTTTTCCATAAAAAACATGATTTTTTTTAATGGTCGTAGATCTACGTCAATGGCAGTCGATGTGTTAAGATTGAACCGCATTTTGGTGGATAACTCCTTTCTTCTGTGTTTTTAACAGTATCACTCCAACAGAGATGGCACCCTTCACTGAGCAGCTGCTCAACCACTTATTCAAGTCCCTAGCTCATCCTGGATCCTCAGAGAATGAATATATCATGAAAGGTAGATGTTTGAACTGACTGAAGGGTGAAATGCTTGGCTCTGTATTCACTACGTTGGTCAATGACTCACAAATCTTGAATATTTTTTAAAGCTATCATGCGCAGCTTCTCCCTGCTGCAGGAGGCCATTGTTCCCTACATTCCCACTCTGATTGGCCAGCTCACTCACAAGCTCCTCATCGTCAGCAAGGCAAGCTAACCGTGATTATGAAGATGTTTATGTATAGAAGATAAAACCGTCCTCATCGCCCTAGAGCCAGGGTTCCCACGGTCATGAAATTCCTAGAAATATTTTTTGAAATTAGAAGTTTTCAAGTCATGGAAAAGGTTTGAAATTAATCAAATGTTTTGGAAAATGTTTGGATATACTGTACATTGTTTTTGTTTAACATTACATGAAATATGGGGTAAAATACTTTTGGAAAAGTTTAGAAAATTCATAGTTCATAATGTGTGGGAACCCTGTAGAGTAGAGGATATTCATGCACACCTTGATACAAATCCATTAAGACCGGGAACGCATCTGTGTCATTTTAAGATTTCTTTGGCTATTTAAAAATGGCAGATCTACAAGCTCATAGCGTGGCACCGAGTGCCGCGCTATGAGCTTGTAGATCTGCAATTTTTTTGTGTGTTAGTGTTAAATTTGTGCAAATCTTTGAATATGTGTATGTTTTTAAAGCGATCATTTTTTACTCCGATCTGTGCTTCTGGGGGTCCCTGGAACAACGTATTTTGAGATGAGGGGCGGGGGGTCCGCGGCCAAATACATCATTTTGGGTGTCCTTGACATGGAAAAGTTGGAGCACCACTGCTATAGCAACATACTGTTAGGATTTAGAAAACATTTTTAGATATGTATTTGGCCGCGGACCCCCATCTCAAAATGTTTTGTTCCAGGGACCCCCCAGAAGCAAAGATTTGAGTTAACAAATGTTGGCTTTAGAAAAATATGTATTCAAAGATTTGCACACATTTTCTAGATAAAAAATGTAAATAGCAGATCTATATATGCAATTTTTTTAATAGCAAAATAAATCTAAAATGACACAGATGCGTTCCCGGTCTTAACCCATTAAGGCCTGAGGTTCCGATTCTACGAATGTCTTCTAAATCCCAACAGTATTCTGAAAAACGTATGTTTCTATATCAGTGGTGCTCAAACTTTTTCATGTCAAGGACCCCAAAATGGAATGTATTTGGCCGCCGACCCCCATCTAAAAATATTTTGTTCCAGGGACCCCCAGAAGCAAATATTTGAGTTACAAATATTCGCTTTAAAAATATATTAAAAGATTTGCACACATTTTTTTTTATTTTTTTAAAATAGCAGATATACAAGCTCGTAGCGCGGCACTCGGTGCCGCGCTGCGAGCTTGTAGATCTGCTATTTTTGAATAGCCAAGGTGTAATTATTTTATTTTTTTTAGCTCAAATCTAAAAACGACACAGATGCGTTCCAGGTCTTAAAGGGTTAATGGATTAATTGAGATTAATTTGCAACCACGGTCTATAGCTATATCTAACTATTCTCACGTCTCAAACCCTCCTCTCAGAATCCCAGCAAGCCACACTTTAACCACTACCTGTTTGAGGCCCTGTGCCTCTCCATCCGCATCACCTGCAAGGCCAGCCCCGCCACCGTCAACAGCTTCGAGGAGGCCCTCTTCCCCGTCTTCACTGAGATCCTTCAGAACGATGTCCAGGGTGCGTCAATTCTCTGCGATTCTTTCCCCCCCCCCCCATTTATGATCAGGTCACAATTTACTACATGATCGCCTAGTCGCAAATTATTTGAGATAATCGTAATTGTTTTTCATAATCGTTTCCACGTTGAGAAAGGTTTATACATTTTTGAAACATTTTCAAAAATGGTGGAGATGGCCGATCTACGCGTTGTGAGCTTGAAGATCAGCTATTTCCACTATTTTATAACACATTTTGAGTGAGCAATATTAAATATGGTGTATTTTGGCCATAATACATTATTTATTTTTATTAATGTATCGACCATTGTAGGTCATCAATTTGTGTATTTAAGTTTTTGTGCCCCGTGCAGCTTCTGTTTACCTAAAAGCCACACAATTTAATTGTTAATCGCAATTATTTGTATGACAATTAACCGTCAAGTAAATTTCATAATTGTGACAGTCTTAACACATTGAATGCCAAAAACGGTCCGGGCCGTTTTTGAGGATCCAAACGAGAAGTGCCGAAAACGGTCCGGACCGTTTTTGACCCAATTCTATTTTTATACGAGTGGCCCACGTGGGGCGCTAAAACGAAACTTTGACATCACCCAAGGAGTTTCTGAGAAGAAGAGGCTGGATGAGGCTCCATGTCAAAAATCCTTCCGGTCGGCGTTTTCAATGTTATCTCCTTGACTAAAAGCTTAATATCTCCATTTCTTTTTAATGTGGTGGAAACGAGCCGTTTCCGATCGGCGATCACGCTGCAATGGAGGATCGCGTTGGAAATATTATTGTTCCAGGCGTTAGTCGGGACCCTCCGCCGTCTCGCACGCACGCTTTGTTTACATGCACTTCCGCGTCGGGGCTTCTGCAGCACGAAACGTATAACGCAAGTGGATGGAAGAAATGCAGGCACTCAACGTATAATATTTTAATAAACCTCTGGCACCCAATGTGTTAATCTTTGGTGTGAACTATTTTTTTTATTTTTTTTTATTGAATCCTCCACTCAATGTTCTTTTTGGTCTTCTTCATCTGTTGCAGAATTTGTTCCATACGTGTTCCAGGTGATGTCCCTGCTCCTGGAGATCCACGACCACTCCATCCCCGACTCCTACATGGCTCTGTTCCCTCACCTGCTGCAGCCTGTGCTGTGGGAGCGCTCGGGGAACATCCCCCCTCTGGTCCGCCTGCTCCAAGCCTACCTGCAGAAGGGTGGCGCCACCATCGCCGGCTCTGCGGCAGATAAAATCGTATGTGATGGCGTTGTTGTCCGCAGCCTACATGTTGTGGACATAAAATAACCCTGTCGGGTGGTCCACATTCTTTTTTCAAGATGAGGATGAATTGTGTGTCTCTCTCTGTCTATCTGTCTGGCTGTCTCTCTCACACACACAATACTTTTCAATTATGCTGAAAAAAGTCTTGGCTATTAAACCCTGTAATGGGCCAACCTCCCACTTTTTTTTTAACCCATTAAGACCTGAGGCCGATTCAATTTTTTTTTTCTAAATCCTAACAGTTTTTTGGATTTTGTTTTTTTTAAATTGCAGATCTACAAGCTCATAGCGCGGCGCGCTTGTAGATCTGCTATTTTTGAATAGCCAAAGAAATCTAAAGTGATACAGATGCGTTCCAGGTCTTAAAGGGTAAGACCACTTTGTTAGAGGTTTGGGTTGTGTAGTTACCTTACCATTATTTAACTCCAAAGGTGGACAAGAAATCAAAAATAATTGCTCCATTGATTAGAAATTGATAATTCAAAATATGCTCCTCATTGACTTACATTGTAGGCTGAAACAGCTCTCAAAGTCACTCTTTTAGCACGTAAATGGACGGAAACAAAGCTGATTCAGACAATATAGAACATCACCAAACCCAGTACTGTTTTTTTTTTAAATAAAAATGTTAGCTTCCTGTTGATTTTTATTTAGAAGAAAACCCGGACTGGATCCACGGATCCGGATCCGGATCTTCAAATAGTAAAATCAACAGGAAGTTGACATTTTTATTAAAAAAACAAACGGTACTGGGTTTGGTGATGTTCTATATTCTCCGAATCAGCTTTGTTTGTGTTCGTTTATGTGCTAAAAGAGTGACTATGAGAGCTGTTTCACCGTACAATGTAAGTCAATGAGGAGCATATTTTGAATGATCAATTTCTAATCAATGGAGCAATTATTTTTCATTTGTTGTCCACCTTTGGAGTTACACCATGGCAAGGTAAATACACAACCCAAACCTCTAACAAAGTGGTCTTGCCCTTTAAAGGGTTAATATAGATAACACATTTTAAACCCTCTTTTATTTAGTCTGAATTTAGAAGAACTTACGGAGTTGACTTGTTATATGGTTGAGACACACATGATTGTGTGTGTGATCACAAGGTTACACACATAATCTATCATGCTGTTTTGCCATGGCGTTTTTGAGGATTCTGCAGCGATGCGTCTGTTTGATTACCCCCTTACTTACTACTCTCCCATATCTACTCATATGACTAGACAAGCCAGTTCAGGTGATATGGTAACACTTAAACCAAGAACAGATCTTCTCAAAGCTTCTACTATCTATAGAGCTGTAATAGGATGGAACTCATTGCCTAAGTACATAATTAATACAAACACAAAATTCACCTTTAAGAAAAAGTTAAAAGAACACCTGATGAAAACATGCCTGTACTAATCCCCAGACACACAAAGTTTAATGTGTAATAAGTGATTTAGTTATAGCTTTAATTGTACTACTTGATTGTACTTTTTATTTAAAATTTTTTTCTATTTTTATTTAGATTATAGTGATTGTAAAATTGATGTAAGGAATGTTTCTGTTAAAATGTTTGTCTGTGTCGGACCCCAGGAAGACTAGCTTTTGTCATGGCAAAAGCTAATGGGGATCCTAATAAAACAAAACAAACAAAACTCTCAGTAATCTGCTATGGATGAACTATTTGACACTTAACCTTATTTTGCTTCTACCCTTCTTCTCACAGCCTGGTTTGCTGGGGGTCTTCCAAAAGCTTATTGCCTCAAAGGCCAACGACCATCAAGGTTTCTACCTTCTCAACAGCATCGTAGAGCACATGCCCCCGTAAGTCAACGACAGAGATATTGCTTTTATTGTAACATGATTAAAACTCCAACAGTTGGTCAAATTGTTGGATGAGATTATATGACTGACTTTCTCCCTACCTTCATCCCCCCCAGAGAATCCATCACTCAGTACAGGAAACAGATCTTCATTTTGCTCTTCCAGAGGCTACAAAGTTCCAAAACCACCAAATATATCAAGAGTGAGTGCAGATGTCATAAATCAAGACCTGGATTCACATTCACATAACCAGTCCAGAATGACTGGACTGAACTGCCATCTAACGCAGTGGTTCTCAAACTTTGGGTCCGGACCCCCTGGGTGGTCCCCAAATGATTTTGAAGGGGGTCCCCAGTTCTATCTGCTAATGTGCAACATTGTTTTCTCACTCAACAGTAAACAAACCAACATACAGTATAAGTATAAAAAATTAAACAAATTAAAAAACGCTTTAAAGAATTCTCAGCATTGAAAGCATGTAGATCAGCTATTTTCATAATATTTATCTCTGGAACTGAGTCAAACTAAATGTCAAAATATATATAAACCTGGGTACTGAGGCTAAACAAAATGTGATTCCTCAACTCCTACAATTCCAAGTGCTTGTCAGGGTGTGGGTCCCCAGTTCAAATATGATTATTTTGTGGCCTGAAAAGTTTGAGAACCACTGATCTAACAGCATTAGGATTATCCAGTCTTTGTTATAATTTCTCTTAATACACACGCTCTACTGCTCGCCATGTTTGTGTTCACAGGTATTTCTCTTCTCCGCAGGTTTCTTGGTGTTTATTAATCTCTTTGGGGTCAAATATGGAGCAATTGCTCTTCAGGAGATTTTTGACAGCATCCAGCCAAAGTAAGTGAATCTTCTGTGGAAAGTAAAACATTTGAAGGTTCACAAAAGCAGGCCTTTACTCGTGGTGTAAAGGCCTTGGAAGCTGTTCATTTGTGGCTTTGAAACGAGAGTTTTTACGGGGGAATGGCAAAATTTGTGAGTACTTATAGATTTTAATGGGATAGCGTTGCGATGGAAAAATCACACCCAATGTAAACACCTGGATGTGAATTGTCCAGATTACCTCATACTGCCCACTGCCTCTGTGATCCAGTCGATTTGAAGAAATAATCCAGCATTTGAGTTGAGAACGTGGAGAATGCCGAGTAGGCCTACATTTCAATCACAAGTTAACCGTTTGGCTGAAAATCCAATAGGCCTACAGTACTACATGTTATGTTTGAAGGAGAGCTGTCCCACTGGTCAGTAGTGTGCTTTTGACCAGCTCTGTCTTGTGCTGCAGTGACAGCATAATTTATTTGACCTACTTTTGCCCAGTTGCTTGGCTTGATTTAATTAATTATGACTTATTTGGAGCAGGTGAGTAAGATTCCAATACCAATAGTATAAGCATTTTAAATGTATATACTCTTTGGGGTCAAATATGGAGCAATTGCTCTTCAGGAGATTTGACAGCATCCAGCCATTTGGCCTTATAATTTAGATCAAAATGTGCTCAGTTTTGTCTATTTTGTTTGTTAATTCATTTTAATTAATTAATTTTAGTCTAAATGTTTCGAATAAACGTTTTCAAAAATGTCATGTACACGTCAAAGAAATGAATTGCTGGGAACATCCCTAATCTGAACGGCAGTCATCCAAACTTATGGTCAACAGAACCAAGTCCTTTTTTTTGTTTTCGGAAGTGCTCTTAACACATCCACTGCCAAGGGCTAATCTCATAATGTACTCACCAGTGCCAAGGTGTTTTTGTTGTTTTTTTGTTTTTTTCATGTCGCCATAGATCTTGTTAAAATCCTTAAGATTGAGCGCTACACGGTCTGTTTACATCCGCGCGATCTCCCTGTATCTCCCAGTGAAAACCACGTGTCAAACGGGGCATCCATGTTTGAGTTAGAGCGGATTACGTTAAACAGTGAAATGCGAGGAGAAAAAACTACAGGAAGAGAATTGAGTTTCAGTTTCGTCTGTAGAATGCGAGCGGGCGTGCTCGTCAAAACCGGATCCCAAATAATTCTATTTCCTGTCATCAAACCGGAAACGGAAGTGGATCAAAAAAATTCCGAAAGTGCACCCGGACCGCGCATGCGCGAAAAGACCGCAGCCCGTAGGGCTACGGTCTCGGCGCTTAACAGTTGGATTTAACGGCCCGTAGGACTACGGTCTTGGCAGTTAATGTGTTAAAGGCGGAAAAAGGCAGTGATACTTCTCGTATGAGAGTGATTAATGAGTGACTAATTCTATGTATTTATATGTCATTGGAACACTTCACTTCCCCCAAACAACCTTCATCCCTGTGAGGTTCCGATTAATGAGGTTCTCCTGTAATTATAGTTCTCCTGTAATTTTAGCCAAGATGTTTTATTCATATCTGACAACCCTAACATGGCCAAAATCTAGATTTTGGAATGAAACCTATTATTAACTCATTGACTGCCAGAGTTAAAACCTCGTTCATAGCTGCCCTTGCCAGCGATTTTCGTGTTTTTTTGTTTCGTTATTTTGTTATTTAAATACATATAGAAAGTCTAGCTGGACAATTGAATCGTTTTGATCGTTCCACCACTAGAGAGCAGCACATGCCCAGCTTGATCAGCTCGCTGACACACTCGCCCCCCCCACACCCACTCAAACAGGCAAACACATGAACCGGATGTGAAATGGTCTCAGATTCTCTGATCGGCGAAAATTACGATGTGATACACGACGGGGATGACTGTTCGTCACCCAGACCATAGATTATAGGAGGGGAGGTCTCCGATCGTTTTTTATAGCGTGTGAAAAACCGTTTGTTTCCCTATTATGGTCGAAAATGACTGGGGGAAAAAAAATTAAAACCGGAAACGGAACAAGTCATGAAACCGGATGCAGTGGTGGGTGAAGTAAGTGGAACCTGAAACTTAGACTGATTCATTACAGAATAGCGTTATCAGAGCATAAAGATCAATAAAGACCATAGATCGCATTAATGCGATCTTGGCGGCCAGGCGCGCTATTTATTAGATCGCATTAATGCGATAATGGCGGCCAGTGAGTTAAACTTAGGATTTTCAATTATGTGACTGATTTTCATATAGCGGGTCATATGTGATTGTAGAAAATAAAGCATAGTACTCAGCAAGTGTTCCTATGAGGGAAGGTTTAAAGACTGTGTTAATTCTTCTGGATATTGCGTTGCAGAATGTTTGGCATGGTGTTGGAGAAAATAGTCATTCCAGAGGTCCAGAAGGTGTCTGGCCCAGTAGAGAAGAAGATCTGTGCTGTTGGCATTACCAAAGTCCTCACTGAATGCCCAGCCATGATGGATACAGAATACACCAAACTGTGGTGAGCATTCAGCCTGAAGAAAGTACATTTCCTCTGTCATGCAGATGAAAAAACCTCCTACACATGGCATTATTAGTTTGCAGTGGTGGAAAGTAACTCAGTACATTTACTTAAGTACTGTACTTACGGAAGTACGATTTTGAGGTATTTGTACTTTACTTGAGTATTTCCATACTTTTACTTCTACTCCACTACATCTCAGATCCAAATATTGTACTTTTACTCCACTACATTTATTTGAAAACTTGGTTACTAGTTACTTTCTAGATTTAGATTATTATTACAAAACATACATTAACCATTTCAGCCCTGTATACATATTGGCCATTTGAAAATAGCTGATCTACAAGCTCACAATGCGTCGCATTGTGATCTTGTAGATCTGCTATTTTCAAAATTTGAAAATGGGACATTCTGCATAATGAATACTTTTACTTTTGGTACTTTAAGTACATTTTGATGCCAATACTTTTGTGCAAATGTTTAACTTTTACTTGTAACGGAGTATTTCTACATTACTTTTACTTAAGTAAGAAATGTGAGTACTTTTTCCACCACTGTTAAGTTTGTAAATCAAAGGTTGATCGTTTGGTTTATCCCGTTTCTGTTTCAGGACCCCACTGCTACAGGCCCTGATCGGCCTCTTTGAGTTGCCAGAGGATGACAGCATCCCAGACGATGAGCACTTCATTGACATCGAGGACACGCCAGGTTACCAGACCGCTTTCTCTCAGCTGGCCTTCGCTGGGAAGAAGGAACACGATCCCATTGGAGAGGCTGTTGGCAACCCTAAGATCCTGCTGGCCCAATCGCTCCACAAGCTTTCTACTGCGTGTCCGGGACGGGTACGTTTGGACACGAGGGACGATTTTTAGACTCGTGTTTTATGTTGTGGTCAATTGGTGTTTAAACACATTTAAGACCTGAGGCCGATTCTACAAAATGTCTTTCTAAATCCTAACAGTTTTTTTGAAAAAAACCTATGTTACTATGTCAGTGGTGCTCAATCTTATAAATGTCAAGGACCCCCAAAATTATATGTATTTGGCCGTGGAATATTTTGTTCCAGGGGGTCCCAGAAGCAAAGATTTGAGTTAAAAATGTTCGCTTTAAAAATATATATATTCAAAGATTTGCACACATTTTCACAATTTCTCAAAAATAGCAGATCTACAAGCTCATAGCGCGGCAATGAGCTTGTATATCTGCTATTTTTTTAATAGCCAAAGTGTAAAATAATGCTTTTAAGGTCAAATAAAAAAATGACACAGATGCTTCTCCCGGTCTTAAAGGGTTAAAAGATAATTTCGGACTAGCCTTTTCTTTACCTTTTTATATGATTATGTATACGAGTGGTACAGGAGAACATTTTCATAACTCCATCCCGAGTCCACCGCAGCTAAAAACCAGAGCGGACGGTCCGTGTGCTAGATCGCCTATTTTTATCGCGATTTTATTTCATTCTTTTGTTGTCCAACGTTCATAATGACCTCGCTACAGTGTTTTTGTCCCAAATGAGCCGCCGTAGTGTTTACAAGCTGACTTGGATGAAATCACGGGTGAAATCTCATCTTGCGAGACTTCCGGAGGGGCGCATCTAATACAAACACTGTGGCTAGGTTTCTGTCAATATGAACGTCGGATATCAAAAATAATACACGGCTAGTCTGAAATTCTCCTTAACATGGTTTCAACAATATAATAACAGTTTGACCCAAGTCCTCATTCCATGTTATTTCCTATTAATGGCACTGTGCCAGGCCACGGATCATGTCATGCTGGGACACGACACAGTACTGATTCTCATCTCTTCTTTGTGTTTCATGGCAGGTTCCATCAATGATCAGCACCAGTCTGGATGCAGAGGCCCTCCAGTACCTGCAGGGTTACCTACAGGCAGCAACAGTGCAGTTGGTTTAAAACGAATAAGAATATACTGCACCAGGAGTGGGCACAACAATGTCCCCTGAAGCAAAGTAGAGACCGGCTTTGACTGAATGAACTTAAAGACTGTACATGTTTGGTTTCTGATGATTCTAACGGATACACCAGGGATGGTATGGCTATTCTGCTTGGATTTGGGATCCATGTGCTCCTCTGAGGGGGGATTTTTTTTTTAAAGGATTTTTTTTAAACAATTGGGGCGTAAAAGAAGACAGGATAGTAGTTGACTACATTGAATTGATTCATTACTTCTTGTTGTTTCTGCGTTATTTTCTCGCATCATAGTGGCAAGTTGAAAGGCTACCTTCAACAAGGATTTGGGTTGAGGTTTCATCTAACAAATGTGTCTGTTTGTTTCAATGACGGCAACTGAAACAAGGTTCAGAGGTGTTCTGGAACGTTGATCGTAGCATGGCCAGACGGTCAGGCTACTGATGCATCTAGGCATCCAAGTTCAGTGAAAGGGCTAAAATTGGGTGGAATGATGCTGGAAAAAATCTAAATAATCGCTTCACAAAACCAGTGCAAAGACTTAAAGGGCAAGACCACTTTGGTAGAGGTTTGGGTTGTGTAGTTACCTTGCCATGATGTAACTCCAAAGGTGGGCAAGAAATAAAAAATAATTGCTCCATTGATTAGAAATTGATAATTAAAAATATGCTCCCCATTGACTTACATTGTATGGTAAAACAGCTCTCAAAGTCACAATTTTAGCATGTAAACGAACGCAAACAAAGTTGATTCAGACAATATAGAACATCACCAAACCCAGTACTGTTTTTTTTTTATATAAAAATGTCAACTTCCTGTTGATTTTGCCATTTTTAATAAGTAGAAAACCTGGACTGGATCCGCGGATCCGGATCCAGATCTTCAAATAGTAAAATCAACAGGAAGTTGACATTTTTATTAAAAAAACAAACAGTACTGGGTTTGGTGATGCTCTATATTGTCTGAATCAGCTTTGTTTGTGTTCATTTATGTGCTAAAAGAGTGACTTTGAGAGCTGTTTTACCATACAATGTAAGTCAATGAGGAGCATATTTTTGAATTATCAATTTCTAATCAATGGAGCAATTATTTTTGATTTCTTGCCCACCTTTGGAGTTACATCATGGCAAGTTAACTACACAACCCAAACCTCTACCAAAGTGTTCTTACCCTTTAAGGGCAGTCCTTCATATGGGATTGTATCAGGTTTGTTTTTCAAAGCTTAGGTTTGTTACGATCGTTTCTCAGGCATCCAAGCCCATTCGTTGAATTGCGATCTTCCCACACGTATCAGTAGCCTTGGTGGAGATCACTGATCGTTTGGCCATGTGAGGCTAATGTGTATCTGATGAGAAATGTTTTCTTTGTTGTTTGTACGCCTAAATTCCTATTTGTCTGTCGAATATTGTAATCTTTGTGTTTCCAACATGCAGTAATGCTTCATCTTTTTCTCTGCATGTAACCTAGCTTTGTCTTCAATGTCTGATCTTTGTTTCCGCACTGTTATGTGAATAAAAAGAGGCACTTGTTTAGCACACTTACATTTCAGTCTCTTGACCGTCAAAACTTCTGTCATTGTATTGCGTTTATCCTGATTATAATACTTATGGTCATTTTTTTTTGTGGAACTTGTCCACATATTCTCATGAGCAAAAATGTAAAATGCGTCAAGTGAACACTATACATTTTATTTTATACCGTACATAAAAGGGAATTCGTGTTAAAATGTCATTCTTGGCGAACCCAAGAATAAGCACTGTACACAAAACTAGACATTGCCCAACTTGTATGCCGGAGTGCTACATTATATGCATACTAGATAATTGGGCACTCCCTTCCAGATAACAGAATGTCCTTTATCACAACCAAGCCTTTGGTATGTATATATATTGGTCCGCCACATAAAATGGTTTTAAGCAAAGAGTTGAGCCATTTTGACGACTATCTTAGGATGATTGTACATGTCCATTGGAACCCTTCTCTTCAGCGTTCTTGATGAAAGGCAGCATGCATTTGTCTCCTCCCATGAAGCGGTAGGTTGCAACATTTGCGTCCCATGGCAGCAGTCTAGAAAATGGGGGGGGAATTTTTTTTTAAACTTGTTTGTTGCTATGTCAGTGGTTCTCAAACGTTTTCATGTCAGAATTGTATGTATTTGGCTGTGGACCCCATCTGAAAATATTTGAGTTTAAAAATGTTAGCTTTAAAATATATATTTATTCAAAGATTTGCAAAAAAATTCAATATTTAAAAAAAAAAGCAGATCTACAAGCTCATAAGGCGTCACCAAGTGACGCAGCTTGTATATCTGCTATTTTTGAATAGCCAAAAGTACAAAATATGGTTAAAAGTGGTTACACAGATGCTTTCCCGGTTTTAATGGGTTAATATTTTCTTTGACACCTGCTGTCTCTTCAGTTGAATCATAGAGAATACTTACGCTCGTGTAAGGAAGGGAATGTACATGAGGCGAGGAATGCAGATCATTTGCTGGTCACCTAAGATGGCATTCATGGACTGTTGCACAGTGTAAAGGGGGTCCAGGGGAGGGATTAGACTTCTAAGCTCCTTCCTGGAAGACATCAGACAGAAAATAAAATTATTACATTATGTACTTTTTAAGTTCAGTGTGTCGCCAATAAAATAAAATGAATCTCAAAGTCCTTAACCCTTTAAGACCGGGACAGATTCTCTGTCTTTTTTAGATTTCTTTGGCTATTCAACAATAGCAGATCTATGAGCTTGCAGATCTGCTATTTATGAAAAATCTTGAAAATTTTAGCAAATCTTTGAATATATATATATATTTTTAAGCAAACATTTTTAACTCAAATTTTTGCTTCTGGGGGGATTCTAGAAATGTCTTCTAAATCCTAGTTTTTTGAAAAAGATATTAGATGGGGCGGACCCCCATCTCAAAATATTTTGTTCCAGGGACCCCCCAGAAGTTGTAACAGAGTTAAAAATGTTCGCTATGGAAAGACAGATATTGAAAGATTTGCACACATTTTCATGATTTAAAAAAAAATAGCAGATCTACAAGCTCATAGCACGGCACAGAGAGTGCCGCGCTATGAGCTTGTAGATCTGCTATTTTTGAATAGCCAAAGAAATCTTAAAATTACACAGATGCGTTCTCGGTCTGAAAGAGTTAATAGCTCACCTGATCTCACACCCTGCAAACATGCCCGTATCTACAATGTAAGGACAGACTAATGTAGTTTTGATGCCATCCAGGTCTTCTGCATGAAGATCGTGGGCCAGTGACTCATGGAACCCAACGGCTCCAAATTTACTGGCACAATAGTCCTAGAGGGGAAAGAAAAAAAGCATTGGAATGAATCGTACAATCGTACAATATATCATTTTGTCAAGGATTCTAGGACAGTTGGTTCTCAACCTTTTCTGGATCAGGGCCCACTTGAAAAAGTGTTTGCGGCGCCGGTCCACCTATCGGACCATTTAAAGTGGACAGATGGGTGGACAGAGTGCATTTTCAGAACATGTTTATTTGTGTTCCGCCTTAAATCAATGGAACTAACATTAAGTTCCTATCTATCGGTATCACAATTTAAATTGTAAAGAAAAAATGCCATTATTTTTTTAACCCAATAAGACCTGGGACTTATCTGTGTCATTTTTTGATTTTAGCTAAAAAGCATTATTTTACCCTTTGGCTATTCAAAAATAGCAGATATACGAGCTTGTAGATCTGCTATTTTTGAAAAATCGAGAAAATGTGTGCAAATTAATATATTTATATTCTTTTAAAACATTTTTAACTCAAATCTTTGCTTCTGGGGGTCCCTGGAACAACATATTTTGAGATGGGGGTCCACGGCCAAATACATATCATTTTGGGGGTCCTTGACGTGAAAAGGTTTGAGCACCACTGATATAGAAACATAGGTTTTTCAGAAAACTGTTTCAGAAAACTGATTCAGAAGACATTTGTAGAATCGGTGTCAGGTCTTAATGGGTTGTTAATATAGTATAGGCTATTAATGTTATGTTATCATTAAAGTCTTGGTGTGTTATGCCAATTAGTTTGGGGCCCACTTGCAAAATCCTCACGGCTTACAGGTTGAACACCAGTGTTGTTGATAAGAAGCGTTTTATGAGCAAACATTAAATTACAAAGTAACAGCTCTACTGTATGCTGGTCTCACCTCTACACATGCAGTGCTGAACAGCCCCAGTGCGCTAGCCACGGTCACAATGTGGCCATGGTTCTTTGCTTTCATCTGAGGTAGAAAGGCCTTCGTCATCTGTGGGTTTGAAATGTAAACAATCACCAATAGTGGAAAAAGTACTCAAATTTTTTACTTAAATAAAAGTATCAATACTGCAATGTAGAAATACTCTGTTACAAGTAAAACAAAATCCACAATTCAAAATGTACTTGAGTAAAAGTACAAAAGTATTGGTATCAAAATGTACTTAGATACCAAAAGTAGAATGTACTTATTATGTAGAATGTCACATTTCACTAGTTTTCAAATGTTTAAAATGTATACAAATATTTTTGAAAATAGCAGATCTACAAGCTCACAATGCGTCGCATAGCGACGCATTGTGAACTTGTAGATCGGCTATTTTCAAATGGCCGAAATATGTATAGGGCTGAAGTGGTTAATGTATGTTTTGTAATAATGATCTAAATCTGCAAAGTAACTTGTAACTAAAGCTGTCAAATAATTGTAGTGGAGTAAAAGTATAATATTTGACTCTGAGATGTAGTGGAGTAGAAGTAGAAGTACTGGAAATTTGGAAATACCCCAGTAAAGTAAAATTGTTAAATTGTACTACTTTTCTGTTTTACTGTTTTAGAAAGGCCTAATAGCACTGAAATTAAATAAGTGAGAGGGGAAAAAAAGATGAATGAAAATGTCAATTAAATCGCTGGAGGGGCTTACCCTTTCATATTGGACATAATAGGACTGAGGCTACACTAAGAGGATCATGAACAGAATCACATGCCTTCACTCCCTTTGTTTGCCCACCACCACCACTCACGTTATTTCAATGCAGTCACAAGAGAACACTCCTTTGGTGACGTTGTGACGTGCAGCCTAGCTGACAGTGGCCTGCTCTCTGCTCACACATCAGTGCACAAACACACTGGCCAGGCCATGAGTGAATAACTGAATATAGACCGACTTACATAATAGGATGCAATTCAATTTGAGATTTGATAGTACAGTTGGAATGTGTACTACTTCCCCGCAGTGAACGGTTTCTTCACATTATGTTGATTGACACTTCAAGACCGGGGAAAAAGCATCTGTCAAACTCATTTTAGATTTTAACCATTATTTTATACTTTGGCTATTAAAAAATAGCAGATCTACAAGCTCATAGCGCGGCACTCGGTGCCGTGCTATGAGCTTGTAGATCTGCTATTTTTTTTAAAATCTTTTAATGTCTCCTCTTTAACTAAACAGAAAATACATCAGGTGGGTTGTCAATTTAATCTGATCAGGAGAGAGTAGAGCTACCCATTTTGTCAGCTTAAATTGTAGGCTGTAGTATTCCAATGTATTTAATCAATCACTTCCAATTTCACTTATCCTCTATCCTATGTAGCTACTGTGTAAGATCTCTCTCCTGGTTGGATAAAATTGGTATCCCAACTTAAAATGTATTCTGTTTACAACTTGAATAATTTAACAGTTTGCAAATAGTACAGTTGTACGATTATACAATGATGCTAAAAGGATAACAGAAAAATATATAGGGCTTGTTTCCTTTGTGGTCCTGTTAATTTTACAGTTATTTTTACAAGAAATAACACTAACAGTAGCCTATACCTTTAATTTGCCATTGCATGCGTCAGTGGTGGAAAGTAACTAGGCCTAATTACATATACTCTAGTACTGTAATTAAGTACAATTTTTAGTACTTTTACTTTACTAGAGCATAAAAGTCTCACCCAGAAGAGCGCGTGGCAGTTGACCAGCAGCGTCCTCTCCAGCAGCTCATCTGGACATTCCAGCAGCCTCCGTCCCGCCACCACTCCTGCGTTGTTCACCTTTTGATTGATTGATTGATTGATTGATTGATTGGATACTTTATTAACAGTTTCCCCAAAAAAGCACATGAAGTACAGTTCTATACAAAAGGATGCTAAAAGGATTAAAACCCAGGTAAGAAAGCACTGTGGCTTGTTTCCATTGGGGTCCATGTGTATTCAATTCATGGAAACATTTAATGACAGACAAATATACAATACTATGCAAAAACATCATATAAACAAGTAAAAAGAAAAATATGTAGCCTACAGCAGTGGTTTTCAACGTTTTTCAGCCCAAGGACCCCCTAGCTGAGAGAGAGATGAAGCAGGGACCCCCTCTATATTGTATAACATTGTGTTTCAGATTAAACTTTTTCCCCCTCTTTTCCCCTTCTACACCACACCACATCTACAAGCTCATCTGGTATTTTTGGCTAAAGTTCTCAGAATAGGGATGCTAGGGTTCAAATGCTTAATGTAATAATAAAAAAATCACATGAAGATTTGGCAGCCCCCCTTTAGTGAGGACCCCTTAGGGGTCCCGGGCCCCCTGTTGAAGACGTCTGGCCTACAGTAAACAATTCTGGTGATAGGCTTGGACTTTTTACTTGTATATACGTACCAATATGGTGACGTTCCCCACCTCGCGTCTCACTCGTCCCGCCGCCTCATAGATGTCCTCGCGACGGGACAGGTCCACCGTGTAGCAATGTACATTGACTAGACCCAGTTCCCGCACCAGCTCGGCGGTCCGCTCGTTGGTGCCGGTGTCTCGGTCCCAAAGCACCAGGTGCGACCCTTCTTTGGCGAACTCCAGAGCGAAGAGCCTCCCCAACGCGCCCCCGGCCCCTGTAATTATAGGCCTGTCACAATTATAAAATAATCGCCTATAAATCGCAATTATTTGAGATAATCGCAATGATGTTGTCATCGTAATGTTGAGAAATGTTCGTATATTTAAAAAAAAAAACCGAAGTAGTGGAAATATCAGATCTACAAGCTCACAAGATGTTGCATTGTGAGGCGTTTTGAGCTTGTAGATCGGCTATTTCCACTATTAATGTTTTTAAGTATAAAGTTATTATATTTCTCAGTCATTTCTTTGTATATTTAGGTTATGTGTCATATCTGCCATGTGCAACTTCAAAGCCTTAAGCCAAACAGAAATGTAAATTTAAACAACAAAAACACAAGTAAACCGTTAATCGCAATTATTTGAGTGACTGTCATAATCATCGTGACAGACAAACAGCCAAGTGCCCTACCTGTAATCAGACACAGCTCTCCATCTATGCTCTTCAGACGTGGGCCAAGAACCGTCTGCACGATGGCACTGAGGATGGAGTAGGTGAAGTCGATCAGCATCAGCAATAGGTCAACTATAACAATCATGACGCTTCACACTACTGCAGCCTATATACTGTACAACCGTTCAGGGTCAGGAGAGCCAAACAAGCAGACCGACAAGCTTTCCTGACTGTAGCCTATATGATGACATAGGATTGGATTGGATGGATGTCTACTCTATTTTATGTAACTTGCCAGCGTGGCTGCAGGGATCAGAAGGATATGCACGTTCGCCACCAATAGAAGGGCTCTTTGTCTGATTGCTGGGATAGACTATAAACCCTGGCTGTGCATCATAATTCGTGCATAAATCGTAAAGTCTGACGCGGGGATTAGAGCGTCACACACTCCCCGCCTTGTGTGTCATTAATGGTCCAGTTACTCCAGCAGTAGCCTTGGATCACTATCGAGTCTGACTTTTACTTTTGTATCTATGATAGTCTTTCTTGGGCTGCACCCCCCAATTGTCACTGGACATCCATACTGGACATCCAAAATATATATAAAGTGCTGCTGACCCTGTAGCCCCGGATGTTAACTCGACATTAGGAACCCATGTGCACTGTATTAGTCCGTATGTTTCAATATGTGTTTTTAATCCCGTGGATTCCCGTCTGTGTCGGATTCTGTCAAAAATTCCCTTCATTGGGCGGTAGTGACGGGGCGCATCCGGTAAAAACCGGAATTACACTCAATGTAAACAGGAAGTAAACGAGGGCGTTCAGGCACAGACGGGATTAAAACACTTATTTGTTGGGAAATACGGGCTAATACATTGCACAAAGACTCCGAATGCCGAGTTAACATTTGGGGCAACCGGGTAAGCACCTTATATTTTGTATTTGTACATGTTCGGAGAAATACGGATTTTAGTACAGGTGAAAGTCCAGGGCACTCTGGGGGGTGCAAAAATCGATAACATCCATCTATGATAGTCTTGATCCAAGGCTAATGGTCCATCAAGGTTTGTGTAAAGTAGTGATTATAGTACTTAGATTAGTCTAGTGTATTTTGTTTCTAGTTTAAGGAAACTTGTACAGATAAGCTGCAGCCCCCACCCCCTGATAGCCTAATAGTGGAGTGAGTTTAATTATTTTATAGCCCACTTTGGTCTCCGTTCTGTAATATAAAGTAAAATTGCCCCTACGATGGCACACAGCAGATTACATGATATAGGCCTACTACATTATATCAGGGACTGGGCACATTGGGCGAGAAGAGTGGGCACTTTGGGTGAGAAGAGTGGGCACTTTGGGCGAGAAGAGTGGGTACTTTGGGGGGAGAAGAGTGGGTACTAGAGAAGAGTGGGCACCAGGAAGAGTGGGCACTTTGGGCGAGAAGACTGTGCACTAGAGCAGAGTGGGCACTTTAGGGGGAGACTAGTGGGCAGAGAAGAGTGGGCACCAGGACGAGTGGACAACTTATGGGGGAAGACTGGGCACCTTTTAGTAATACTGTGCCAAACCTTAATCCTAACCTCAGTAAAACTATGCCTAAACCTAACCTTAATCCTAACCCTAACCTCAGTAATATATTCCTAACCCTAACCGTAACCTCACAGAACTATGCCTAACCTTAACCCCAAAACATCTGTCAGAAAATGTTTTGGATGGGGGGGGGGGAATGATCTGAATATAGTTGCATTCCAGTAACACGCATGCTAGACAGGTACAAAATGTGTTCTGTGGACATGAACCCTACGACTTCAAAGTATTCAAGTTTTGGTGTCCGTATTTCCCCAGGTGCCCACTCTTCCGGGGTCTGGTGCCCACTCTGTGTTGGTGCCCAGATTTCCCTAGTGCCCACTCTTCTCACCCCGAAGTGCCCTCTCATCCGAGTGCCCAGTTTACCCTAGTGCCCAGAATGTTTTGGTGCCCACCTTTCCTGTTACCCTCTGGGATTAAGGAGTCGGAACGATGCAATTTGGAAAAGCATGCAGCCGACCCGTTATGCATTACCCATTGTACCCGTGTCAGAGAACCCAGTGTACCCGTCATGACGTCCAGTGTGCCACAATGTTCACGCCATGACGTGTCGTCCACTCAAATTCCGTCTATAAAAGATGAGGTCACATCAACTCACAGCAGTGACAGCGACTGCTCTGAGCCCTTAGCAAACTATTTGAGAGATGCTGTCAAAGATGCTGTCAATATTCGATTCAATTCCAACACATATGGATTATGAAGGCCAGAGGCTTGCTGAAACGATTTTCCAATGGATAATACTTGTCTCAGCGGTGATTGGATTCATTTATGGCTTTGTCATTCAACAGTTTGCGTGGACGGTTTATATCGTATTGGCAGGTTGTGCTGTGTCCTGTGTGTTTACCCTGCCTCCATGGCCCATGTACAGGCAGAACCCTCTCCCCTGGCAGCCAACGGTACCAGAGAACGGCGGGGAAGTCAGCCAGAAACCTCAGAAAGTCCTTAAGAAGAAGAAGAATAAGTAGCTCAAAAACCATACCCTGCTGCTTCGCTACAGCTGTTTTTACGTCACGGCCACAAAGAGGTCAGCCGTCTAGAACAGCGTTTGTCTCTATATGTCCCCCACATATTTCCCAAATATGGAGTTATACCCGGCCTCCAGACTAGCCTCAAATTTCGGATCCATAGCCCACAGACACAGTCTCGCAAACTGTACACTCTAGTAACTTACTACCCATACAGATTGCACACGGAAGCTCAAGCTATTGCTATACACCATCATTAGATGTCTTTTTTTTTTTACAATTGAAAAGACATTAAAAGATATTTTTGTCTCAAAACAAGACAAGGTGGCCTGTCTGTGACATTGTAGTCTTGCATGACTTATTTTCTATCAATTACACACCCCATGAAACATTGAATTCGTGGAGATTTTTTGTAGTTTTTGTCGCATTCTGAAGCCAATAATTTGATTACCGGCGGAAAGATGCTAATGTATCTGGTAGGAGACTCAAAGTAGACTCTTTGAGTCTCCTACCAGAGAGATCGCCGTCATCAAATTATTGTCTCAGGAATGCGACAAAGAAAAGAAAATCTCCATGAATTCAATGCTTCATGGGGTGTGTAATCGATAGAAAATAAGTCATTTTTTGGGTGAACTACCAGTTCCTGGTGCCCACTCTGAGTTGTTGCCGAAATTTCCCTAGTGCCCACTCTTCTGGGTGCCCAGTTTTCCCTAGTGCCCAGAACCTGTGCCCAGAACCTTTCCTGTTACCCTCTGGGATTAACGAGTCGGAACCAAGTTGGAAAAGCATCACCCATTGTACCCATGTCAGAGAACCCAGTGTACCTGTCTGTCTTCTGTCTGTGTCCGTTTTATGCCCATATGGACATTTCCGTATCTGTCTCTCTGCGTCCCACTTATGCCCATACAGTATATATGGAGTTCCGTGTCAGGCATGCCCAAATATGGAGTCCATGCCAGTCTATGATGCACAGGGAAGATCAAGCTATATAGAGAGCCATTGATGACAAAAGGGTATACTACATATATGAGGATTTGTGATTTTATAGATATTTTGTGAGATCCGATGATCCGACCAACTTCCCACTTGGCCCTTGGGGTCTCAGCGATGCTTGAGCCGAGTTTGAAGTCGTCGACCATTACCCAGTGCCCACAATGCAATCTGCCATGAGGTAGTTGCCGATTTTCTGCCACGATGTGCACGCAAATACAGTGATGTAACCATGACCACTCAAATTCCGTCTATAAAAGAGGAGGTCACATCGACTCACAGCAGTGACAGTGACCGCTCTGAGGCCCTAGATAACTATTTGAGAGATGCTGTCAAATATGCTGTCAATATTCCATTCACTTCAAATACCTATGGATTATGAAGGCCAGAAGCTTGCTGAAACGATTTTCCAATGGATAATACTTGTCTCAGCGGTGATTGGATTCATTTATGGCTTTGTCATTCAACAATTTGCGTGGATGGTTTATATCGTATTGGCAGGTTGTGCTCTGTCCTGTGTGTTGACCCTGCCTGCATGGCCCATGTACAGACAGAACCCTCTCCCCTGGCAGCCAGTCAGCCAGAAACCTCAGACAATCCTTAACTCATTCCAGGAGTTAAGGGTTTTCTGAGATTTCTGGCATTGACAGGTTTTGACTGTTTTTTCCCCAAAGGCCCAGACTGCTATTTAAGGGTTTGACGTCTTTTGGTGTTTTCAGTGGTTTTCCACTAGATGGCGCTGTTTGCCAACCCGCCACCATCACCATCTGAGTCCCTCAGAGGCACAGAAGCAGCAAAACCACGTGATCGCTAAAAAACAGCATGTCCACTTCTGTGTAAAAAAAAAAGAAAAAGCCCTTTTCTCTTCTTTCTGCTGTTTTGGGGCGAGACCACCCCTCATTTAACTTCCCTCAACTATGGAATGGACCATCGCGGCGGCACAAACTTTTCCCCCCGAGTCTACGAGACCCCCCCCCTACGTCTTTTAAAGCGATCGGCGGATCCATCGTTGTGGCGGATAATCTATGATTTTTCACAAGTTAGTGAAAACACTCGCTGGCAAGGGCAGCATAGACTATGTTTTAACTCTGGCAGTCAATGAGTTAAGAATAAGAACCACACTGTTCTGCCCACTGTTAGTGTGCATTATAGCCTTCTAGTGGTGGTTTTGTGTATGTCTAGGTTTGCACCATGTTATGTCTTTTGATCCTTTGAGCTTGCCATTGTTTCTCAGTATGTGTTCAGTGTTTGCAAGACAGCAGAGGAGAGAGCATGCCAGCATCTATTCTTAATTATTTTGATAAGCCTTGGAAAATATATGACTGTAAGCACATTCTGTTGGTTTTCTTGAAGTCTTCTGTCAGTTTAGTTTTGAAAATAGCCGATCTGCAAGCTCACAACGCCTTGCCTTGCGAGGCGGTGTGAGCTTGTATTTGCTATTTTCACAATATTTATCTGTGGAACTGCTTGTCAGGGTGGGGGTCCCCAGTTCAAAAAATATTTCGGGGGGTCGCGTCCTTAGAAGGTTGAGAACCCCTGGCCTAGGCCACGATCACCATTCGGTGGCCGGTATTTGGGGCAGCTGGTCATCACATGTTCCACAGTCTGTAGTGACCAGGAACATCTGTGGGATCCTCAATGATGTACCGGTGAAGCCTGGATGGCTTCTGCTGCCTTCCACTAGTGGTCACTCCATCTTGCCTTCACCCAGGAAGCCTTGGAGGTGTCAGCTGCTGTTGTGGCCAGCGGTTCTTGGGCCTGTGTGGCAAACTTTTCAGGCCGTGACCCCCCAAAATAATCATATTTGAACTGGGGACCCCCCACCCCGACAAGCACTTGGAATTGTAGGCATTACATTTAGTTTGACTCGGTTCCACAGATAAATATTGTGATTATATATATATTTTCACAATCTTTGTAATATTTGACAATTTGGCCAATATGGTCAAATAAAATGAGCTAATCATCTGGGGACCCCCCAAAATAATTTGGGGAAAATAATACCGAATTAACAAAATTAACCGAAAAAGTAACAAGAACTCCCCAAAAATAAAATGCCCTCTGCGTCCCTGGACCACAGCCATGTGACTCGTAAACCAATATCAAGATAATGGGTTCAACTGCGGGGGTTTATTTCTAAACAATGACCGCCCTGCCGTCAATTATCCCTTGCTTAAAAGATGTTTGTGGTGATGTGTGTTCCTCAGGTGTGCAGCTACATCAGAGGGCAGACCGCTACGTGGCCATGGTCTACGGCATGGAGTCGCAGGGGCGTGGGGAGGCAGAGGAGGTGCTTCGAACCCGACCAGAGCACTGCCAGGTATGGCATGTTAATGAATCAGTGTTCATTTTGACAACAAAAAAATTATTTAGTTTAGTCATAGTCTTTTAAATAAAATGTAATTTAGTTTTAGTCATATTTTAGTCACCTGAAAAGTTTTAGTTTTAGCCTAGTTTTAGTCGACTAAATCTACAGTTGATTTTGTCGTGCCTTGATGGCGTCGTAATGGCTGATTTTACACTTGGTTGCATACTGAAAATAGGCAATCTACAAGCTCACAACGCGTCGCAGCGCGAGACGTTGTGAGCTTGTAGATCTGCTATTTTCAGAGCGCAACACCGAGCGCAACGAAACATAAAATGACTTGTGAGTCAGAGAAGTGCCAGAGTTTTTTTAAAACAGGGTACAGCCAGTGCCAGCGTTTTTAACGATTCTTTTACCTTTTCAAGTAGTCACAAAATATTTTCCGTGATCACCGTCCTCACGGTGATCCCCTCATTACACACACAGGAGTCTCGTAGAATTGGGGAAAAAAATCCAATCGCGGTAATCCGTTCCATAATTGCAGCCAGTTGAAAATAGCATGTTTCGCCAAAAATACATAGTAAAACACAGAATATTTCCCAAATACTTTAACTAGGAAGTGAATGGAGCAGTAAATCTTTGGAACACATTATCTACGGTTCTGTGTTTTTTTGTTTTTTTGTTCTTGTTGCCAGACCCAAGGGGTCGGCCTACATGAGGCTTTGTCCCCCTTTCGTCCATACATGGGCATAAAAGTCTGTCTTTTTTTCGTCCCCCTTTCGTCCATACATGGGCATAAAAGGGAATTTATTCTGGGTCTGGCAGAACCAGGTCTCCTGGTCTTGTTTTTCAACAAACTATAGCCTTTTTTGGCACTCAACGTTTGGATTAGAAAAAAGGGCTATAGCCGTTTTTGGCACTCTTTTTTTATTAGTTCTACTGGATCTCTTATGATCTTCACTAGTCCCTCCCTAACGTTTTAGTCTAGTTTTATCGTATCATAGCTTGGTTTTTATTTAGTTTTCGTCAGTGAAAAAAGGTAGTCAACGAACATTTTCCGTCATAGTTTTAGTCGGCAAAATGAACACTGATGTTAATGAAGCACTATTACACGAGAGGGTGTGCGTTATCGTGATTATTGGTGATGCAGTGCCAGTAATCATGATAAAGCAACGTAATATTCCGCAAAATTTCTATTGACAAAACAGGGTAACAGGAGGTGTGCACCAGGTTATTTTTGGTCTGTCTGGTTTTGGGAGAATCATAGCCTAGGCCTAAGCCTAGGCCTATCACAATTGATTGGATTGAGCATGTTTGCTTCTTGATTTAGAGGTTCTCCAATGATATTTCCCTTTCGTTTTCCTCAGGAAACGTAGACTAGGGAAACCAAGTCGTTTTATGTGAATACAAAGGATACCACTGGATGGCGTTATTGCACAGAGAATTGAGTCTGACAGTGACCCATAGGTTTTACATTTACAGTTAGGGAGATTTTCAATCATCTCATCAAGTTATTGGACAACAACAATGAAGATCTCTTGTCAGTGCATATGTTCTTAAGACTGATAGCCTTCACACTCTACTGTGCTAAAAGGCATGGTCTGCATGCAATCAGTGTATGAAATCTCTCATACCATTAACTGCTCGATCTGCACAAAGATTGAACCACCTGCAGTCGTTTCACTTGTGACTCACCACACTGCATGCATGCCAGGTATTGATGGCCAGGTGGTGCTTGTATCCAGAATGGTAAAGCAGTTAAGCAGTTCTCTCTGAATCTCTCTGAATGAAAGGGCACTTTTCCAAGTTGTTGCTCAGACTTTTTAGGAACTGCTTTCCTTTGATTGGACGTAGCTTTGCTTGCAATAGAATGCAGGGGAAACTGATCCAAAATGTCCCAAAGCCATGTGCCTGCTACAGCATTGAAGTGAACATCTCTTGCCCCATCGCACCCCCTTCTCCTCCTCCAGCGTCTGGCTAGACGCACTTTTGGGAAGCAGACATGTATAGGCTCAAATTCTCACATTTTTACAGAGGAGGATAGGCTTAGCCTATGGAGCCTAGTCAGCCTGCCCTACCCCTAGACAACAGACAGTAATTGCGGTATGTTAATACAAACCATCTCGTTTTATGAGAAGTTATAGGCGAGACTGGTATAGAATTGCTTTATTAATTGTCAGCCAGTAAAGGGAGAAGATTCTCTCAAAATGATCCTTCATTGTCCTATGCCGTTAATCTATATTAAGTTCTGTAGGCCTATACGTGTGTTTGTCACAGTTTTAGTAGTGCTACGTTGAACAAGAAAAGCTACAAAGTCAATTGTTACAAAGTATTAAACTTTACAAAACAATCAGCTCATCCTTAGCCCACCAGCACACTCACTCCAGACGGCCACATTGCATAATCTGTTGGGCATTCCATGTCACACAAAAGTAGCAAAAAAATAGCCTCAAAACGCGTCGCAGTGCGACACGTTTTGAGCTTGTAGATCGGCAATTTTTTCTACTTTTGAATTGGAATCTTGAAAAGTTACGTTTTTATTTAATTTCAAATGCATTCAGTTATATACTTTTGTGTCAACTTTATGAACTTAAATACAAATACATTGGACATAACAAAGACAATAGAATTTTAATACTAGTCATTAAGCTACTAATATAGACTGAAGTAATTAAAGCGGGTCATGTTTGCATGTTGCTGAAATCAATATATCAGTATTCCAATATTAACGTGCAGGCCGCATTAAGTGAAGGTGGAGGCCGCATGTGGCCCCTGGGCAGCCATTTGCCCATGTATGATGTAGAGAAAGGCCTGTATTGACTGAAGCCCACCATGAGAGCCCACCATGAGAGCCCTGCTTCTACAAATACGTCATACATTTCCATGTAATTAGTCTGTTGTAAGATGAATGCAAAACATCACTGTCATGCTTCTTTTGGCATTTCTTCCTCTTATTACCAGTAGCATATTAATAACTGACTACTCATCAGTTTGATGTTATTTTTAACCAATAGGCTGTGTATTCCACACAATTCTATAAGCTGTATATTGTGTAACCAATCCCAATCGGTCATGGCAGTGTTTTGTAGAATTTCCTGTGACCTGAAAATCCTTGTTAGCCCGGCATGACACAGACATCTTGACGAAAGAAATCATTGAAACTGAGCCATTCCCGCTGACCTGATCTCTCACTTTGTCTGTCCCAGAATGATATTTATAGACACAAGGACATGCTAATATATCCTAAAGCTACTGCTGTATGCACTACAGTGCAGTGGTGGAAAAAGTACTACATTGTTTTTACGTTAAGTAAAAGTATCAATACTGCAATATAGAAATACTCTGTTACAAATAAAAGTTTTTCTATGATTTAGTGATTTTCAACTGGGGGGCGGGGGCATTTGATCCATTGGTAAATAGTCATGAATAGGCCTATTTATAGGTCAAAACGTGAATCTGCCTGTTACAGCGCCACCATGAGGCTGATTTGAAAAATGTAGGGTGGCATTTCTTCCTCCTTGGCCTAGTGGGGATGTGCGTACAAAGTTTCACGGAAATCGGAGGCTGCGTTCATGACTATTTACCAATGGATCAAATGCCCCCGCCCCCCAGTTGACAATCACTAAATCATAAAAAAACGATAGAAAGCAATACGTGATTTTTTTTAACGCTCATCTTTTAATTATTATCATTACAAACTAATAAAATAACCCTTGTTGTAAAAAACAAAGTTGAGTACTTTTCCCACCACAGATTTTAATGCATCATTCTGTCTTTACACTGACTGTATTGGCGTTAGTCCAATGTGAGGTAAAATAGTGCTGCACTAAAACCATCATCATAAATGTCAATATAGCCTAAGCAGACTCTCTCACTCAGTGGTGGAAAAAGTACTTAAATGTTTTACTTAAGTAAAAGTTCAATACTGCAATGTAGAAGTACTCTGCTACAAGTAAAAGTCCGGAATTCAAAATTTGAGTAAAAGTATCAAAATGTACTTAAGGTAACAAAAGTAAAAGTACTAAAATATTTGAAAATAGCAGATCTACAAGCTCACAACGCGTGTTGTGAGCTTGTAGATCGGCTATTTTCAAATAGCCTAGGTATAAAGTAGGGCTAAAGTGGTTAATGTATGTTCTATAATGTAATCATTTATATCTACAAAGTAACTAGTAACTAAAGTTTTCAAATAATTGTAGTGGAGTAAAAGTACATTTGCCTCTGAGATGTAGTGGAGTAGAAGTAAAAGTACTGAAAATTGGAAATACCCCCAGTAAAGTAAAAATATCTCAAAGTTGTACAGTAAAAAAAAAGTACAGTAATTGAGTAAATGTACGTAGTTACTTTACACCACTGCTCTCACACGCACGCACGCACGCACGCACGCACGCACTCACACATACAGCATTTGTCCCTATTCTATTTACACTTTACATTAGAAGCTGAATGGAACTTTGCTTAGTTGTGAGTCGGGGTCCATTAGGTCATGGTGGAGGAAGTGTGAAATGAGATGAATAACTAAATGAATGACTGACTGACTGAATGAATGAATGATTTGCATCATATTTACTTGTGCCAGTCTATCCATGCCCTTTGGAATATACAGTAATGTGCTTTTTTGAGTCATTCACTCTTTTCAGATTCCATCCTTATGAATGGGAGCCAGCATTCAGGCATTTCAACTATCACTATGGAAACAGCATGGGTCGCTGTATTGAGTCTACACCTGTTTGTTTTCAAGGACCCTCTGAAAGTTTAACTGACAGTAACTAAAGTGTGTGAGATAGACAGGAGTAGAGAGACGGAGACACACACACTGTGAGAGAGAGAGAGAGAGAGAGAGAGAGAGAGAGAGAGAGAGAGAGAGAGAGAGAGAGAGAGAGAGAGAGAGAGAGAATGAGGGGGAGGGAGGAAGAGTGAGAGGAGGGAGGAGGGAGGGAGGGAGGGATAGCGAGTGCGTGTGAGTGAGAGAAAAGGGAGAAAGACCTGGGTGTCCCTATTTTGGTCATGTCATTATAGACAAAATAATTCAGAAATTTTCAAATATATTCAAAATATTTTTTCCCATAAATAGCTTAAATAGCCGATCTACAAGCTCACAACGTGTCACGATGCAACACGTTTTAGATAGCCTATTTTTGCTATTTTAAAATAGGGCTTAAAGGGATAGTTCCTATCGATTAGTCACCCCATTGAGACTTGAATGCATGGATATGTTTTAGTTTCTGTCTCATTCCTAAGCCAATAATTTGATGACCAGCGGACCGGTAGGCAGCGGTTCCAGTAGGAGACACAAGTAGGAGACACAAAGGAGACTCTTTGTGTCTTCTACCGGAACCGCTCATCAAATTATTGGCTTAGGAATGCGACAAAAACTAAAAAAATATCCATGAATTCAAGTCTCCATGGGGTGACTGATCGATAGGAGAAAAAAAGGTCATTTTGGGGGTGAACTATCCCTTTAAGTGGGTTAATATCAGTCTGACAGCATGTCATTTGGGCTTCTTGTTTACAGAGGCCACAGTGACAGACGTTCAGTATGGGGGCAAGTGTTTGTTAAAGCAAAGGCGCAAATACTTCTACCTCACCTCATGCACAATGACAGCAGCAATGGAAAACAGCCATAGGCTACTAGGTAAAATGTTATATTTATTTCTCATTAGACATAAAAGAGTGTATCCAGCACTGGGAATGAACAGTCTGTAGCATGCTTGATATGATATGATGTACTAACCTATAAAGAGCATCAGGGTACCATATAATCAACATACTGGTTCACATAATAATGTTTGGAGTCAGGTGCTACCGATGGGGAGCACAATGTACCGGGACATGGGATTTTACATCAAACTTGCAAGGCCTTCAAAACACATGGTACTCCATATGGTTTGCATGTGGGAGTTGCGTGAAGTTGGATTTATGCAATGTCAGAGACTTCATTCAAACTCATATATGAACATAATGTCAGGTTTTGCGGATGCTGTTGCACGGGGTGTAAATATAATCTAATTAGCTTATGGAATGGATGGGAAGTAAAGTGCTGTTTCCTCTCCATTCTCTTCCTCCACTCAGCAACTCTCCTTTTTCAAAGGCATTCATCTCATTCTATTCAGTCTCTGTATTTCTGGTACCTGAAAATCTCTAATGATGACAGAAATGGCTCCCTGAAATATTGTTTAGAAATCTCAGCTGGAAGGTTATGTTAGAATTAATATTAATACATAGTATTTCTGACCCTTACCCCGAAACAATATCAGACAATATCAGACAGAGAAAGATACTCTTTGGTTCCTAGAGGGACATACATTCACAATAATTAAAACAATAGCAAACAATGCAAATTCATCTATTACATTTTCTCTAATAAATGCAACCCCATCAACATAACGTAGAGCACATTTTAAATGTAAAACTATGGGACTAGTATAATATATTCATCTAAGAGTCAGCTCTTTAGAAAATATGTTGAAAATATATTTACTTTTTTGAGTTTTTTTCTTTGCCTTGTACAATAAATGTATTTCTAACTTTCTATTTTTTATTATGCATGTACATTATTCACACTCCTACAAATCTGGAACATCAACATAGAAAACTGTTGGGATTTTCGATATTGTCTTTCCAGGTGAAACGATGCTCAACAGGATTGTTAAGTCTTTATGAATTTACACCTCATCAAGAAATTAACCTTTAAAGGAATGACGACTCCTCTGAACACATTTCAGAAAATATTGAAATCAATACAAAACCGTTTTCTTTTTCTTCTCTCTTCCGGATCCAAACTGAACTCAGATTGTTTTGCCAATCTGTGGAACACATAAATAATAATACTACAAAAGAAAATGATCACATTAAGGTGCTCTGTCATACCAGGAAATGGGCACAGTATCACAGTGCTTCTCTGTATTCTCTAAAGTCTAAATACTGTATGTATTCTCTGCAGCGAAAAACAGTATGATGATGACGCTATACTTGCTTTAAATAAAACGGAACAAAATTGATAATCTCACGATGAAGACAGAATATCAGGAATATAAATTGAAATATATGTGTTTATCACATACCCAGCCTTTATTTACCCTGGTTGATGGGAACGATAAAAGGGACAGAAAGGGCCGTATCAGCTAAAGCATCACCATGCACTCTGACGAAAGAACTCGGCATGTGAAGCATGGATTAAAATCCGTCGGCAGACACCCCCACCACACAATGGTGTGGTACAATTCACGGCTGAGGAGACACTTTTACGGGTGCCTAAGAATCAAAACATAGAGAGGAAACAAGCTAGCGGCCAACAGTCAACAGTGCGTAGAATGGCTGTGTACCAACATGGGCAAGGCCCGCCAGCAGGACCTCTGCCAACTCCCTCTCCACACTGTAGGGAAATCCCAGCACGACTACCATTTTGTTCACCGGGGGAAATTCCTCATTGACAGTAATGTTAATGTTTTTATTAAATTAAAGTGGTGAACATATGCTATTTTCTCGTTGTCTTTGTTAGTGAATAAGGCTACGGTATGTGATAAACAAAATTATCGCCTGGCATTCGTCTTTGCCCTCAGCATCCAACCAAGTGGCTGGCTGCATAACGTTGGGCATAGTTAAATGTAATTATATATATATATATATATATATATATATATATATATATATATATATATATATATATATATATATATGAAAATGAATTATTGCACTCATACATTCATGCACGTACACAGACATGCACACCTATTAACATAAACACAAAGCATGGATGCCAGTACATAACCTAAGGCCAGTTTTCCGGATGGAGAAACATGGAAAGTATAGTGATTATATTTCCCCCAAACACAATGCTTTATCTGTATTTATGTGTATTGTCTCAGCTGAATTATTTCCACCATTCTGCAGTCCTGCATGTCATTGCTTTGCGTGGTTTGCCTGCAGCCTGTCTGTCTATACTGTGCCATTGTATATTCCACCCAGTCTGTACCGTTGTTTCTCAAGGGACCCCAAAGGATCTTTGAGAATGTCCCAAGGGGCCATCATCGAACACTAGACAGTAATCTGTGCTAAATCAAATCTAAGAATGGCAGAATTTCCGTACGTGGGCATCAGACTGTAATGAGAGAGTGCTCATCGGCTAAATTGAATGTTTTCGGTCCCTGGTAAGAGGACAGGAAAGAAGTATATCTGTATCTATCGTATATCTATCTATCGTGTATCTATCTATCTGTCACATATATATATAAATATATAGATATAGATATACTATAGATATGTTTTTACTTATTTCACAGAGGACTTCTGTCATTTTGAATTGAAATCTGTTTGTGTTTTTGGTGTCATCATAATGACAATATCGGACTCATTATCTTGAGAAAAAACTGTAGCTCCTTGTGTGGATTTTCATTTTTCTTTCTTCACTGTTTCTGATTTGATCTTCACCCTTCTGGCTCCCATTTTCTGTCTTTTGTCTAGGGATGGGATGCTGTCATTTTAGACGTTAGAGCATTCCCTCTCCTCTCCCTGAAGCGACTGCAACTCCTGAGCCACGTGGTTGTCCTGCCCGCCCCCTGGTAGTGTGTTCGCCCGCCTCTTCTGAAGGCTCTCCATGTGGTTAGATCCTCGCTGGCGACCGGGGTTACTGCTCACTTTAGGGCTGTCTTTTTCTAGAAGTCTTTGGGAGGGGTTGGCACCCGAACCATCACCGTGAAAGTGATCTTCCTCATCGGTGTCGGCGTCGATGAACTTGTTGATGGATGCGTCGTGGAACGTGAAGATGCCGGGAAGCAAGGTCTCAATGCTTTTGTTGGGCGTCCTGTTGCTGGCGGTTGTGTAAACGGACACTTCTGGGCTCTGGAGTGACGAACTATCTGAGACGACTCCTGCTCCTGACCTCCTACGGCGAGGTGGGGAGGGGCCACCTGCCTCCCTGCCTCTGTAGTCAACCTTGAGTGATTGGCTTTTGGGCGGGTTGCTGCTGTCTCCAGGGTTGTCGGAATGCTTTGAGGCTCGCCCTGTCTTAGGCGTTGTGGTGCCTTGAGATCCCTCGTGTTCATTCTCCAGTGTTGTCTCCAGGCCTGGATTGGTGCTGACCCTCCCTGAAATGTTGCTGGCGGGGCTGTGACTATAGCGGTTGCTCTCTGAGAAGTCGGCGCAGCTGATGAAGCTGTCAATGCTGGATATGCTTTTCATGTGTTCAGCTCTCGTGATGGGTTCACCAGGGATGCTTAACATCTCTATCTCGGTTCCCTTTTCGACTGTTTTGGCAGCTGGCCGTTTGTCTTTGTCGAGGTCAGGTTGGGACTGGGCCTTAGACATCTTGTTGTACATCTCCTCCAGCTTTTGTGCGTTAAGATGCTGAGGGCTGGAGGGCCTGGCTTTCTCCTGGAAGCTGGGTTGGAAGGTCTTGGCAGGGATGGCCTCCATCATTGGATGTTTGGGCATCTCCTTCTGGTTACCGGGAGGGATATGGTTGCCTTGCAATTTCTCCTTCTTTTTTTCTCCGTCCTCCACCAAAATGTCCACAAACTCTGCCTTACCAGTGAATACATCTTTCATGTTCATAGAGACAATGCTACCATTTCTCTTAGCCTTTTCAAGGGCCTCTCGTCTTTTGACGGCTTTCTCCTGCCTCTTTTGCTCCCTGTAAAATTCAGAGAAGTTGTTCACAATGATGGGGATAGGCAGGGCTATCACCAGTACTCCGGCTATGCAGCACAGACCCCCGATTATCTTTCCTAGAAGAGTTTTGGGGTAGATGTCTCCATAGCCTACTGTGGTCATCGTAATAGTAGCCCACCAGAAGGAGGCCGGAATGCTCTTGAACTTGGTGTCGTCCTCGTCCTTCTCAGCAAAGAAGACCAGGCTGGAGAAGATCATGATTCCCATGGCCAGGAAAAGGATAAGCAATCCCAGTTCATTGTAGCTCCTCCTTAGGGTGAAACCCAGAGACTGGAGGCCCGTGGAATGACGAGCGAGCTTCAGGATTCTCAGGATACGCATAATCCTGAAGATCTGCACCACGCGGCGGACATTCTGGAACTGCAGCACGCTCTTGTTGGATTCGGTCAGGAAGATGGTGACGTAGTATGGCAGGATGGCCAGAAGGTCGATGATGTTCAGGGGACCCTTGAAGAACTTCCACTTGTTGGGCGAGGACAGGAAGCGGAGCAGGTATTCCATGGTGAACCAGGCGATGCACACGGCCTCCACATGGGCCAGTTTGGGGTTGTCTGTGACCTGACCGAACTCGTCTGTGGTCTGCAGCTCTGGGAGGGTGTTCAGAGACAAGGCAATGGTGGACAGTATGATGAAGAGGATGGAGAGGACGCCCAGGATCTGTAAGACAAAGCCAAAGTACCACACATATTACTATGACATGAAAATTATTGGAAAAATGCATGTCCCCCACTCCTTTGGGGTATTTTTTTGTCACTGTACATGTGCACACCTATATTAAAACTGCCTTGTTGAGGGTGGGAGGAAGGTGGACAGTGGGCATCACAAATGTAACATGCCCATATATGGAGACAACTTTAAACTAGATTTGAAGGCCGCATAGCAGCCTGAACATAATATATATATATATATATATTTAGGGCTTTTCTGCCTTTATTTTGATAGTATAGTGGAGAGTGACAGGAAACAGGGAGAGAGAGAGAGACAGGGAGTGACACACAGCGAAGGCTGTCATGGCTCGGGAATCAAACCCGCGACTCGCTGTCAGACTACATTAGAGCCTATGTGGTACGCGCCTTAACCACTAGGCCATTGGCGCCACAGTGCCTGCCCTACTACGCTAACATGTACACAAGTATGTGTGCATGGGTGTGTCTCCACGCGTGCTTTCGAATCACACCGCACTCTATCCGAAGTGCCTCTTAGATCGCCTTTTGAAACACCATTCTGTTTGCTGCTGCTTTTAACAGTTATTATTTCCCCCCTTTCTGATCGCCTTTTAAAACACCTATATTTAATAATATTAGATATATTTGTATTCTTCTCGTTTATTTAAAGGACCCCAATGGGAAACAAGCCATAGTGCTATATATACAATACTATGCAAATAAACAAGTAGAAATCGAAGAAAAAAAAGAAGTACAGTTACAGTAAACAGTTGAATTAAACCTCCATTCATCGGAAAATCATCCAGAAGAGAAAGGGGGGAAATAACTGTTAAAAGCAGCAGCAAACAGAATGGTGGAGGCGATCTAAAAGAACTAACTAATATTATGAAATGTAATAATTGCGTTGTAATCGCTATAGATAGATAGCAAACAGAATGGTGTTTTAAAAGGCGATCTAAAAGGCACTTTGGATAGAGTGCGGTGTGATTCGAAAGCACGCCGCCTCCACGTGCATGTCTTCCACCAGGCAGAGCAGACCAGAGGAGGTATTCATCTCCGGTGTCACTGCTTATGTATGCAAACAGGAAGTAGGACAGGGCTGTCCCATGACGTCATACAGCCAGTCATTAACAGCTAATGACGAAGTAACGGAAAACGAGATCTGAGCTTGGCACCGAGGTAGCATTGTATTCTGTCTCAACACAATTACACACACACGCACACACACGCACACACTCACACACACACGCACACACACACACACACACACACACACACACACACACACACACACACACACACACACACACACACACACACACATACGCACACACACACACACACACACACACACACACACACACACACACACACACACACACACACACACACACACACACACACACACACACACACACACACACTTCTCTCCTCTCTTCTTCCCAGTCTGTCTGTACTGTAGGTTTGCGCCCTCATTATGCATAGATCCATATTCAATTCCTATTTTACTGAAAAACACTCACATATTTAGTTAGTTAGTTAAAGTTTATTTCGGTCATAAGCCATGTACACATATGACATTTCGTACAATTAAAAACAAAAACAAAGCAGCACAAGACTGCTAGACAGAAAAGATGTAGGCTGAAGCTTTAGCTTATGTCTACCCTTCTTGCTTTAAAAAAGCTATATACAACAGAAAAATAATTGCATAATAATCAATCATTGAAACAAAGACACTATTTCTACCCTTTAAATAATTAACAATTACACATCACTATTTTTGTTACAGCAACGTATGTAATTATCATATTATATTGATATGATATGTGCACGTGTGCATGTGCACGTGCACACACACCTAGCAGTTGCACATCTGCAAAATCCAGAGGTTTCTGCTACATTCACTGCGGTCCTGTAACGTTTTCCTTCCCAGGGTGTTAATAGAGCCCTGGGAAGTCCATATCCCATACAATCCCCTCTCTGGCTGGCTGGGTTTGGCAAACTGCCTGGAAGTGAAAAGGTATGTAGTTGTAGTTGTACACGAGAGAGAAGTGACTATGAAGGTGGAGCCAGTCATGCCTCAATCGCCCCTCAACAGTTAGCACACTCATCGTGTCACACCTGGGGTCGGTTTCAACGCCGTCTTTCGTATTTTGCACGATTCATTAGCCATGCGTCAGGCTACATTAAACATGATCTGATGCATGTGGTTTCCACTGAAAGGGTCCACGTTTTTAGAATGCAGAACGCTCAGAAAGTCAACAGCTCATCCTTGCCTTAATCAACCACTGGCTGGCTGCAGAGCTGGTGTACATGTTCTGTTTCACAACCACGTCAGGTCTTTAAGGGTTTCTGTGGTGATGTAACTGACCCCGAATCAAGAGTCCACTGGAAGCGGCACACACAGGAGCTGCAAACGACTCCGTGACTTTTCCCTGTTACTTTTAAGGGCCGTGTTATTGCTTCCAACTGACATTTGTTGTTGTAAGTCTCTCTGGTGCGATTATTTCATAGCAGGGAAATCTGCTTCTAATGGGTTGCGTTTCACCGAGTTCATCCATCACTTCAGATCTCTGGGGATCCAGACCGGAGGCAGGCTATTTTAAGGGAAGGCTCTGATTGAGTTTAAAATTTCGTCTGCCCTTTTATACACTGAACTGCTTTGCTCTGAGTTTGAAATGCCTTAGTCAGGAGTGGCATCCCCCCCCCCCCCCACCCCCCCCCGACCGGATGTCTCTACCTAGTCTACTTCATCTCCCAAAGGCCAAGGTGTACAGTATGCGTAGGTAGTCATCTGGCCAGTGTTAATTGGCTTATGTCTGCTTATTGGTGCGATGGAATAATCCCACTGTCCACTGGCCCCGGAACACACACACACTCACCACTTTGACCTTGGTGTTGTAGGCTAGTGGAAGAAGAATAGAATACAGTAGGATGTGACACAGTCAGCCTTCCTAATCCACAGTGCCATGTTTACAACATAATGGGCTCAGCACATTATCGTTTCGTGCCAGGCTATATAATCTGTTGTCTTCAGTGACCATGACAGGAGTGTGTACAGTATACAGTCAAATCAATCACAGTGAAAAGAAAAATACAACTTAAAGGACCGTGATTTTCTAATTACATGGCCATTGATGGATCAAGGCACATGGGATTTGCTGTGTGTCACTCCCTGTCTCTCTCTCTCCATTTCCTGTCACTCTCCACTATACTATCAAAATAAAGGCAGAAAAGCCCTAACAAATATATATATACAAAAAGAAGGGAAGCCACTAATGCACACAGACTAAGGCAGTTGTTCTCAAACGTTTTCATGTAAAGGACCCCCAAATTGAGCTTAAATCGCCACGGCATCTGAAAATGTTTTGTCCCAGACGAGAAGAGTTGTGTTAAACAAAATTCACAATTATTCAAAATGTTCCTATACTTTCAAGATAAAAGAAATATGTTCAAAAATAGGATCCCTTGGGCCCCACTTTGAGAAGCACTGGACTAAGGCATACATGTGCACACACCACCCACACACTCTTGGTAATTAGCCCCTGAGCCTCCCTTTCCCATAGTCCAGGGTGAATATTTAATATCTTCCTGAAGTGCAAAGCTATATCCTCCTGTCCTGAAAAAAGAGGTGAGCGAGCGTGAGCTCAGTGGGGCGTGAAGGACAACAAAGCTGGCGACGTTGCCCAGTTTTCATGTTGCCTCTCAAGGTTATAGCCCTGTGTCTTAGACCACGTTACGGAAGAATGTTGCTGTCAACGATGTATTCATTTATTTACTTTAAATCGCGGTGCGACACGTTGTGAGCTTGTAGATCGGCTATATATTCAAGGATTTGCACACATTTTCATGATTTTTTTCAAAAAATAGTAGATCTACAAGCTCAAAGCACGGAACTCGGTGCCGTGCTATGAGCTTGTATATCTGCTATTTTTGAATAGCCAAAGAAATCTTAAAATGACAGATGCGTTCCCGGTCTTAATGGGTATTAACTATTATTGAGGATTGAAGTATTTAATTCTGTGATAGTATCCCCTGAGAATGTAACCATTCAAACTTTCACAAGTTTTGCATGTCACCCATAAAGGCCCAAATCACAACCTGTGCAGACAGTTGTGATTAATCACCTTCTCCCCTGAATCAAACCTTGTACCCGCCTGGCTACACACCCAGTTTTACTATCAGCTGTTTGGGGAGCCTGAGCAGCAGTGGTGGAAGAAGTACTCAGATATTTTACTTAAAGTTGCACAATGCAGAATCACAAATAACGATTTTTAGCAACCTCTGCTGGTCACTACCGTCACTGCATACAATTTCCCTAGTCCTCGATTACCCAGAATTCCATTCGTTTTCACCGGAAGCCGGAAGCGTTTCAAAAAGCGATCTTTTAATTGTTTTATACTATCTACGGATCGTTTCTCTTAGCCAGTGGAGCATTAGTTACCATGAGCTGTGCTTTCTTTTTCTGTTCTTTTTCGATCTTCCAATCCTACATTATCTTAAAATCAGCGTGAGGTTCCTTTTTGTTAATAGCGCGGTAGTTCCTGGCCAAACAGGAAACCGTTGCGGTAGTTCCTGAGGACGTCGGCCACGACGTCATGACGTTGGCCAGGAACGTCATTTTCCCGGGAAAGTCCCCCCCGTACACGTTCAATAGAAAATATATAAATAAAAGGCTTCCGGGGGTGAAATTCACGGAGTGGGTGTTGTGAAACTTTTGCCACTCGCAAAAGATATACAATTTAACTTTAGTTTTGTTGAAAACGTTACCTAGTATTACTTTAAGTAAAAGCAGCAATACCACTATATAAAATACTCATGTTACTCTGTTAGGGCGCGCTCCCACCAAAACATGGTCGGGTGCTGTTAAACGCAGGTTTTGCGCAGCCACAGTTTTTTGCAGCCAGCGGATTCTAAAAAACGGGAGTGACGCACCTGTCACTCACTTTCAGGACCCTCCCCGTAGCCCGCACCGCCTTCTGCCTTGAGCACCATGGTGCTTCCTGAGTCTTTAGAGAAGAGGAACACGATTACCTCATGCCGTCCGACAACACAGTAAAAGTCCAGAATTTAAAAAAATACTTGAGTAAAAGCACAAAAAGTATTGGTATTGGTATAAGCACATTGAAAATGTGCTTACAGTACCAAAAGTAAACATACTCATTATGAGAAATTTCAAGTTTTCAAAATGTATCGATATCTTTTGAAAATAGCAGATCTACAAGCTCACAATGCGTCGCATCGCGACGCATTGTGAGCTTGTAGATCGGTTATTTTCAAATGGCCGAAATGTATATAGGGCTTACTGTATATGGTGGTTACTGTATATATTTTGTATATATTTTGTAATAATAATCCAAATCTACAAAGTAACTAGTAACGAAAGTTTTCATATAATTGTAGTGGAATAAAAGTACAATATTTGCCGCTGAGATGTAGTGGAGTAGAAGTAAAAGTACTGAAAATTGAAAATAATCCAGTAAAGTAAAAAAATACCTCCAAATACACCACTGCTTTTGGGGTTTCATGAGGAAGTTTGTACATTTTTATTTAATGTATCAATTTCTCCAGGGCCAGAGTAATGGGCTGTGCCATGTGGGGTGTTTATTATCCACTTAAAGCCAACCTACAAGCTCACTATGTGTCGATATTTATTTTATGATTAAAATCTTTTGAAAATATTCTCCTAGTCAATAAAACATCGACTGATGCACTTTTCCTGGAGTCACTGGGTGTTTCGGGTTTTGCAACAGACACCCTCCTCCAGGCGACCCGACTGAGGCTGATCAGGCCCCGGCCTAGGGCTTCCACGACTAGAGATTTTTACTGGTCGACTAATTTGACCCAGTGGTAGCCGACTAGTCGAGTTTACCTATTAAAAAAAAGAAAAAAAGAAAAAAAAAAAGAAAAGATGGCATGATTCAGCCCCCACTGTCTCTTGAGGGGAGTTAGAGACAGTGCTAGTTAGGGGGTTAGGGTTAGCCTGGCACTCGCCAGACCGACTACGCAGATCCATGCATGCTGCATTTACAGTGCAACCTACAACGTGCATGGATCCACGCCATCGGTCCGACCAATGCCAGGAAAGTTGAGACGTTGCAGCAGTTGGCGACACTAGGAGGTTCTAGGCACTATAATGACATGCCCAAAGCAGGGATGACAGGGTGAAAGTGGTTAATGTATGTGATGCTGTATAATAATAATAATGATAACATACAATTTACATAGCGCTAAACGCTTTTCTGATTACTCAAAGTCGTTTCACAAAACCGAAAACAGAATAAAAACTTAATTATAAGGAATTAGGAAAACACGATGATAGTGTCGCTAACTGACAATAACTGATGATGATCCATCTAACAGTGAGATGCATGGTGTAAATTAAAGGCTTATAAGTGGATGAGTCCTTTTCACCACCTGAGCTGGTCTATGGAGGGAATTACACCCTCACACACACACACACACACACACACACACACACACACACACACACACACACACACACACACACACACACACACACACACACACACACACACACACACACACACACACACACACACACACACACACACAGTGACTCATTGGGCAGATTGGGCACAGATGGTTTCTTTAATCCTGTTATGGCACCAGTATGATTTGCCAATAAATGTTTGCTGGCCCTCAGTGCTATAACAGCTGACCTTCCTGTTCCAGAGCTTGTTATGGGGCGGATTTGGTGTCGCTTCCACTGCACGATGCCGGTGACTCTGTGTTTTTGTTTTTATTGCACACGGTGCAGTGGAAGAGAGATGAATGGAGTTGCCCAGCCAGGCCCCAGATGGAAAAAACAGAGAGTAGAGAATCTATTTCCTCACTGGAGAAAAGGAGAGCAATGTAGAAGCGTAAACACTTCCTTCACCAGGGAAACAGAAAGACACGGACTCAGGTGTAAACCTATCCACCAGCCTGTTTACTTTCCCTCCTCCTGTCCCATCACTGCAAACAATTACCATCTTGGATAATGAGGAGTATTTGTCTCCATCATCATTACAAAGAAGTTGAAGTTGTAGCAATGAGGATAAACTCAGGAAGTGCAGGAAAAGAGAGTAAGGGCCCTATTTTCGCCGGTGCCTTACCCATTATCCCTGAACTTCTTTGCCATTTTTTACTATTTAAAAGAAAAAATTCAAATAGTTCAACTAGCCGATCTACATCGACACGTTGTGAGCTTGTAGATTGGCTATTTGAACTATTTGAAAATGTTTTTGAAAATAGTTAATACTTTGTTGTATGACCTTGTTTTTCACCAAAAATAATTGATTTATTCAAATGTATATTTTACAAAGGAACACAAGCAGATTCTGCCAGTTAATGTAAAAACAAAACAAACAAAAAACTAATTTGTACTATTCTGGTAAAGCTAAACTAAACTATGTTTATACTTTGATGGAAGTTCTCGAAGATTGAAGGTCACTATTAGTGACCAAGGTATATGTTAGCACAGTAGGTGAAATAGGCATATACAATTATATATTGGCAGTAGCCGCTTTGTTTGAATTCATTTACAAGCTATAAAAGGGTGATTCTATTACCTGTTGCACCATACAATGATAGAGACAGATAAAGATGGTGGATAATATTTGGACTTATATCTTCATGTCCAGCTATACTGTACAACCCACACTTCTACAAAAGTCCAACATCACTTTTAACAAGGCTAAATGGGAGGTTCTCAAACTTTTTCATGCCAAAATAATTTGGCATGAAAAAAGCATTTGGCCGCCGACCACCATCGGAAAATATTTTGTGTCACGGACCCCCATATAGCCCGGGCGTTTCGGGCCATATTTTGATGGAATCGTGCACTTTACGATAAAAGCATGAAATTTGGCACACAGTTAGGGCATGCCATAAGGAACATTTTTGGCTATTGGGCCATCGCAGATTTGTCCTGTGGTAACCATGGCAGCCATTTTCCAAAATGGCCTCCATCTGCTGTTATTTTACCAATAACTAAGGTGCTAGACCACCTAGGATCTTGAAAAATGTTCCTTATGGCATGCCCTAACTGTGTGCCAAATGTCATGCTTTTATCGTAAAGTGCACGATTCCATCAAAATATGGCCCGAAATGCCCGGACTAATACAAGATGTATGTTGATAAAATGTTTCCAAAATATTCAAAACTTTTCAAGAACTTTCAAGATATAATATTGTAGATCGCCTATTTTCAAATTTCAAATCACAATTTTCTCGAAGCACAAAGGGCCAAACAAAACAGAACCAGATAAAAGTCTATCTTGAAGTCAAATAGTAAGAATTCATTCTTTTTTTTACAACACCAGTGATTTTCTTTTTTAAATAAATGAAGAGTTCTTATTTTCTAAAATGCCCTAGTATCAGTGTTGATTTTGACAGCATCTGTATTTTGATTCAGTTTTAGTCATAGTCTTTTGAATAAAATTCCATTTAGTTTTAGTCATATTTTAATCATCTGAAATGTTTTAGTTTTTGTCCAGTTTTAGTCGAGTAGATATCATAAGATTATAGTCGACTAAATCTACAGTTGATTTAGTCGACTAAAATGTATTTTGTCGGTTTTGATGCCGTCGTAATGGCTGATTTTTACACTTTTTGCATGCTGAAAATAGACGATCTACAAGCTCGCAACATGTTGCGATGCGTTGTGATCTTGTAGATCTGTTTTTTTTTATATCTTGAAAGTTCTTGACGTGTCACGCTGCGACGCGTTGTGAGCTTGTAGATCTGCTATTTTCAGAGAGCAACACCCGAGCGCATAAAATGACTTGTCTTTTAGTTCTACTGGATCTCTTCTCCACTCGTCCCTCCCTAACATTTTAGTCTAGTTTTTATTTGTTGACGAAATTGTCAATATATTTAGTTTTAGTTTTAGTCATCGTAGCTTAGTTTTTATTTCGTTTTCGTCAGTGAAAAAAGGAGGTTGACGAACGTTTTTCGTCATAGTTTTAGTCGACGAAATCAACACTGCCTAGTATGCCCTAGAAGTCTTCTCTCTGGTTCTGAATGTGAAACCAAGGGGACATTAGGCATCTCTCCAACCTAACAGGACCTCCCGCCTACCGCACAGATGTGACCTCAACCTTATTTGGGTCGTTCCAACTCACCCTCCATCCTGTCCAACCTTTTTGGAAACTGGCTTTGGGGAGCTTGGGCCTGTCCTAGTCGTTTGAAGAGTGGGGGGGTGGGGGGGGGGACTGACTGACAGAGAGATAGATGGACTGGGGCTTGCAGGGCTGACACAGACTGGTCCGGCGTTGCGAGGCAATACGGGCCAGCCTGCATGCCAGGGTCCCCTACTAAAACATCTGTGGTTGCCACCCTTTCCTCTAGTGACCGGAAACCCTCTCGCTCACAGAAGCATCTGGACCATCTGCTGTAAATGGGTGCACATTGGGGGAATGTGTGCCACAAGGTTCATTTGCAGAACACTTGTACCTTTAGTACAGCAAGTACTCCATGAATGCTGGAAAAGGTACTTACATTTTTTACTCAAGTAAAAGTATCAATACTGCAATACTCTGTTACAAGTGAAAGTCTGGAATAAAAAATGTACTTGAGTAAAAGTACAAAAGTAATGGCATCAAAAAAGTAGAAGTACTCTATGCAGATTACTCTACTCTATGCAGTATTATGCAGAGTGTCCCGTTTCACAAGGTATCATAATGTATACAATGTATTAAGATCTTTAGAAAATTGCAGATCTACAAGCTCCGACACGTTGTGAGCTTGTAGATCGACTATTTTCAAATAGCCAAAGTTTAAATAGGGCTGAAGTGGTTAATGTATGTTTTGTAAAAATAATTCAAACCTACAAAGGAACAAGTAATTAAAGTTTTTAAATAATTGTAGTGGAGTAAAAAGTACAATATTTGCCTCTGAGATGCAGTGGAGTAGAAGTAAAAGTATTGAAAATTGGAAGTACTCTTCACACTATGGTCTCGGGTGCGCACTCCAGACCGCTTGGCAGGTGTCGCGCTAGTGTGAATGTTGCGTATCGTTCCCCGAAACGGATCACCGTTCCGTTCCCGAAACCACCTCCGGAGACAGTCTCGGATCTGGATCATGCGTATTTGGGTACGGTACGCTGCAATGTGAAAGCAAGCGTACCGTTAGACGGAAGTGGCCCGCTATTTGTAATAGGTGACGGTATATAAACTCGACAAAAACAGTCAACAAAAACACGTCGCAGATCAATCCACAGGGGTTCAACCATGGCCGGATCCCGCAGTTAATTACTGACCGCCGCTCCCTCCCGCAAGAAAAAATTAAATCCCATTCTGTCCCGCGTCATCCCACGGGTTCATTTAACATTTACTCCCGCCGCATCCCGCGGGTTAATTTCATCATTAAATTATAAAATGAACCCGCGGGATGATGAAAGATTTAGTACCGCATCATCCCGCGGGTTAATTTTATCATTAAATGACCAAATGAACCCGCGGGATGATGCGCTAAAACCCGCAATATTTATATATAAAACTTTTTTTTTTATTATATAAAACATTACATACAGAAAAAGAATGAGAGCGCGAGAGATAGAAAGAGAGGCTGTGTCACGGCCATATAAGGACAGCAACAATATATATATATATATATATATATATATATATATATATAGTATATCTTGTGGATATCTTGTGGAGTTTCAGCTACTATGCATCCCTATATCGCGTGCCTAGCACGATTGTGACCTAAGCAAGTTTAAGATAGGTTATTGTATACAAAGTCCCGTGCCCCGTGTATTAGCTGCTTCAGAATAGCCAGCTAGCATACCTCTCCTCCTCACACCTCCTCCGGCTCCAGCTCCGACGCGGATGCCGGTGCGGCCGTGAGCAGTAGGCCTCTCCCGGCTGGTGACGATGCAGTAGCCCCTGTAGGTGATGGTCCTGGCGACCGCGTCGCAGCCTTCTCCGGTGCGGGAGTGTGCAGTAGGCCTCTCCCGGTTGGTGATGACGAAGTGTCCCTCGCAGGTGAAGGACCCTGTGATGGCGTCGAAGACCTCTCCTTTCCCTTGATGCGTCGGATAAAGTCTTTCACGTCCTCTGGTTTGTCAAAGGCTTGGGTTTTGTCTTTGTATGTTATCAACAATTTTGCTGGGTATAACATGCCTTGACGAATCCCAGGGATATCACGGAGTTGTTGACGTACCGAGTCGAATTCTTTCTGTTTCTTCCGCACCTCAAGCGCCAGGTCCGGGTAGAATCTGACCGTCTTGCCGTCGTACAGGACTTGGGCTTTGGCTCTGGCTGCCGCGATCACCTTCTCCTTGTCTCTGTAGTCCAGAAACTTCATAATCAAGGTTCTCGGGGGAGCATTGTCGTCCTTTCTTTGGCCGATCCTGTGAGCTCTTTCCACGGCTAGCTTCGATGCTAACCCCAATGTTTGAGGTAACCACGCTTCGAGAAAGGCACATGCATCGGAACCTTCTGCCTTTTCTGGTAGATTTACCAATCTCAAATTGGATCTTCTGGCCCTATTTTCAAAATCGATTAATTTAATCTCCATTTCCATGTATTTTCTTTCGAGGTTCAGGATCTTGGTCTGTAATTCAGCAACAATGTCCTCGGTGCTAGAGATGCGAGTCTCCGCACATTTGACACGTTCTGTACATTCCCCGACCTCCTTCTTTATTCCTTCAATCGCCGACATTACAGAGTCAAACTTGTCGGAGAATTCGGACTTCATATTCTTGATAGCCTCGAGTACTGGTGCATTACTGCGGCCCAGCTCTTCTCCCGATTTCTCCGCCGTTCCAGAGGCCATGTTGCTAGCGTCAGCTTCCTTGGTGTTTGGTGAAGTGGAGCTGAAGTTTAATTTAGGCTGGTTCTTCCCACGAAGTCTTCTTGATGTTCTGTTCATCTGGAAACTTATAATAGTATAGTTGCTCACTTTTCCATTTTATTCTGTTTCTTTTGTTACACAATTTTAACGAGCCTACGGAGCGGAGAGATACACGTCCGCCTAGCTCGCCGCCATCTTGAAACTCCGCTACTATGCATCCCAGAAATATATAGCTTATAAGGCTTTGTAATTTGAAATTTGTAAGTAAATATGGTAACTCATTTAGATGTAGGCCTACGTAGGTTTATGGTTTCCCAAGGACTATAGCCGTTTCACTCATGATGCAATTTCTCTTTCATAACAGATACATGTGCCAGATAATCCCCACACCAAGAGAGTAAAAAAAGAAAAGACGTTGGATTGATGTACTTTATTTAGACATGAGACATGAGAAACAGTACATGGAAGTACAATTCAGTCCGACTTCACTGTATAGGCTACTATAGTTGCCTTTTCATAAATGATATATTTTTGTACTTAAGCTGTCGTGAAAGTTTATAATATTTAGAGAAATGTAAAGTTTCAAATACAAAAGTAGTAGTAGTTGTGAAGGTTAGCAAACTGGACATTTAGACTGAATGTTTCCTGTATCCTCATCTTGCGCTAATGCACACAAGTGTTTCACCAGGTTTTATTTGTGTTGTTTCTCATAAGCGTACATCCGTTGTCCGTCAACAACACAGCAGTCTGTGCCTTGACTTCTGTGCGCTCACTGCGTTGACTCACTCCCCAGCCGCAACCCTATATTTATGCGCGACCAGCACAAACATTGTCGCATAGTTGATGACGTCTGTGTCCACAGGGGAAACACTATGTGCATGCCGCCACCTATAGGATCGGGGGTATATATGCAAGTGTTCTCTGGTGCGCAAGGATCTTGGCCAATGTGAATGCAGGCCAGCTAGTAGAGGCCATTCGTTCTCGGGAACGATTCGAATGCAAACGGACCCAGTGTGAAGCCGCCCCCAGTACTTTCCACCATTGGCCTACGTAAGGTGTATGTATGAGTTGGTTGCCTGTGCAGAGCCCTCAGTATAAAGGAAGGCTTTCCTCCTCCAGGCCATGCTGGGATAACAGACAGATTGCAATGGTTGAGCCTTGACTATAATGGAATGAATACAGCATCTGTGATCTCTCAGATGCGATTCTGATATGTGATTGTTGAAACACAGCACCCCGTCGGTCGACCACGCCCGTACGGCTCAGCAGTGCGCTCGCATATCTCCACTTAGGAAAGATGCATCACTCTCAAGCTGGAAATCTGACAAGTGTTTGAAATCCGCTGGCTTTGTTCTCGCTTCTGTGTCTCGTTGAAACTTTACAGCTGTCTCTTTGTCTTTGCTCACTCTCTGAAAGTGACAGCAGCGCTAGCAGGCTCTCTCTCTCTCTCTCTCTCTCTCTCTCTCTCTCTCTCTCTCTCAGAGAGAGAGAGAGAGAGAGAGAGAGAGAGAGAGAGAACATGACATGCTGGATCACCACTGAGGCTCCAGTTTTTGTGCTGTGTATAGTAGAAAATGACAACTCCAAATTCCTTTTTGTTTCCATTTATTCTTTTTAGTGTATAGGTCAGGCATGAGCGATGTCTTCATTTGAGAGGGAAGATAATGCATGCCTCATAACAGACAGTTACATGTACCAGCCTTTCCTGGAATGAGTGGCTTGTCTGTTTAATATGTTTTCAAGCAAGTCTACAAGCTTAGAATAGAGTGACTCCTCCGGTTTGTCTCAGAACTAAAATGATCTGACAGGGCCCCAAAGTGGTGGGCCCACCATTTATTGTAACCATGACAACTGATTCAGCTTGAAGAATTCTATTTTCAGTATTTTTGTGAATCACATATTATTAAAATTAATGGGTCATTTAAAAATAAATTATGTATTAAATCAGGGGTCTTCAACCGGGGGTCCGTGACCCCTGGGGGGTCCTCAGAGTTATGACAGGGGGGTCCCTGCTTAATGTCTCTCTCAGCTAAGCGGTCCTTGGCCTGAAAAACTTTAAAGACCCCCGGATTAAATCGATTTAGTTTGATTAACTGTTGCATCCCCCAGTAAAATTCCTCTGTTAGATACAGTCACAGGCATTTCTTTTCAGAATAAATAGAGTGAGTCAGTGAACTCTGAGACCTTATTATGCCATCATGCTGAGGAGGGGAAAATCTCTGCTTTTATTGCAGACAAACTCTGCAATGTTTACTTATGTGGCCTGTTCCATCTCCATGGCGACAGAGTGCAAAGTGCCACCATCCTGACCGCGGTGGCACCTCGAGGGCCTTGAAGCCTGATACTGGGCCGTGCCAAGCAGCAGCAGCGAGCGGACGGTAGTGATAAGATCCTGTTTTTTTTTTCTCTCTTTGCTGATCTGGTGTCGGTTGGACGGCTAATTAACGTTCACTAATGCGTCCCTTCTCTGGTGGTGATACGCCTCCGCGGCCTGTTGACCCTGCTCAGTGTTTTACCATAACCAAGCAGATGTCACTGGATTCCGATGACATGGTGGTTGGTAGGGTGTCCGTACTGCCGTGGAGAGAGTTACCGTAGCTGCTCACTACCAGTGGTGTAAAGTAGCTAAGTACATTTACTCCAGTACTGTACTTAAGTACAATTTTGAGGTATTTTTTACTCTACTGGAGTGTTTCAAATTTTTCAGTACTTTTACTTCTACTCCACTAGCTACATCTCAGAGGCAAATATTGTACTTTTACTCCACTACGATTATTTAAAAACTTTAGTTACTAGTTACTTTGCAGATATAAATATATTACATTATAACACATACATTGACCACTTTAGCCCTATTTTATACCTAGGCTATTGGAAAATAGCCGATCTACAAGCTCACGACGCGTCGCAATGCGACCCGTCGTGAGCTTGTAGATCTGCTATTCTCAAACATTTTAGTACTTTTACTTTTGGTACTTTAAGTGCATTTTCATACCAATACTTTTGTTCTTTTACTCAAGTCAATTTTGAATTCCGGACTTTTACTTGTAACAGAGTACTTGTACATTGCAGTATTGATACTATTGCTTTAAGTAAAACATTTGAGTATTTTTTCCACCACTGCTGCTCACACTGGACCCCAGCAGGTTTTCTTTCTCTGAAACAGGAGAGGTCTCTGTGCGGTGTGCACAACACCAAAGGTCACTGACTTTACCCTGCAGCCACATCCTGAGGGCTACTCTAGCTTAGCTCACTAGATAGATACTCTTTACTGACTTTACCCTGCAGCCACATCCTGAGGGCTAATGTAGCTTAGCTCACTAGATAGATACTCTTTACTGACTTTACCCTGCAGCCACATCCTGAGGGCTAGGGCTGTCACGATTACAAATTTAAGTTGACGATTAATTACACTCAAATAATTGCAATTAACGATTTAATTGTGTTTCTGTCGTTGAAAATTTATGGAACATTATTTATGAATAAAAATTACATTTATTTTAGCCTTCGGAAACAAAAAGTTGCACAGGGCACACATGACAAATAACACATATTTAATTACTTTATACTTAAAAATAAACATTAATAGTGGTAATAGCCGATCTATAAGCAAAAAAGCTTATAGATCTGCTATTTCCACTATTTTTTTAATTTTTTTTTTATATATGACATTTTTTAACATGAATTGATTATGACGATTATGCAAAAATAATTGCGATTATATAAAATAATTGCGATTAGACGATTATGTAATAATTGTGACAGGCCTACTGAGGGCTACTGTAGCTTAGCTCACTAGATAGATACTCTTTCTATTCTATGTTCATCATGCCTACAGTATACTAGGTGAAAACTGTATTTGTGTGTGTGGTTATCAGTGGTGGAAAAAGCACTCAAATGTTTTACTTAAGTGAAAGTATCATTACTGCAATATAGAAATGCTTACAAGTTACAAGTAAAAGTCCGGAATTCAAAATATACTTGAATAAAAGTACAAACTTATTGGCATCAAAATGTACTTAAAGTACCGAAAATGAAAGTACTAATTATGCAGAATGTCCCAATCTTTTGAAAATAGCAGATCTACAAGCTTGTAGATAGGCTATTTTCAAATGGCCGAAATGTGTATAGGGCTGAAGTGATTAATGTATGTTTTGTGATAATAATCCAAATCTACAAAGTTACTAGTAACTAAAGTGTTCAATTATATGTAGTGGAGTAAAAGTACAATATTTGGATCCGAGATGTAGTGGAGTAGAAGTAAAAGTATTGGAAATTGGAATAAGTCAAAATTGTACTTAAGTACAGTACATTAGTAAATCTACTTAGTCACTTTCCACCACTGGTGGTTATCAATGTTAACGAAGAGAAATTGGCAATATTTCATCACTGATGTGTCATCACGTAAAAATTGAGGTAATTTGGCTTCTAAATCAAGCTACTTTCCATGTCATCTGCTGATTTGAACAAACACATGTTTATATAATTATCCCATTTCTCTGTTATGCTAATCCACTAAACTGAACAAACACAAGGATATATTTATATTAATAGCCCCATGTTTTCTGTTATGCTAATCCACAAACCCCCAGAGCTATTTTAACCCATTAAGACCGGGAACGCATTTGTGTGTCATTTTTAGATTTCTTTGGCTATTCAAAAATAGCAGATATACAAGCTCATAGCGCAGGATTTGTAGAATCCCCCAGAAGCAAAGATTTGAGTTACAAATGTTCCCTTTGAAAAAAATCTTCAAAGATTTGCACACATTTTCACAGTTGAAATAGCAGATATACAAGCTCATAGCGCGGCACTCAGTGCCGTGCTATGAGCTTGTAGATCTGCTATTTTTTTTATAGCCAAAGAAATCTAAAATGACACACAAGATGCGTTCCCTGGTCTTAATGTGTTAACAGTTCTATCATTAGAATAGAGAGACTCTATTGGTCTGTCATTGTCACCTCACCTACACCTGCTGTGAGATGCCTCAGAACTAAAATTATCCGACCAGAGCCCCAACCATTCATCGTAACCATGACAACCGATGCAGGTGGTAATTTACAGAGAATTGCTGGAGCAATGCAAGTCTGTTATATATTACAGGGGTTGTTGACACTAACGGTTGCCCGACTTACCTATCGTTTTATAATGGAAAATGTCCTTTTCGGGCAAGTGGGCATGACCTTTGGGAAAGTAGAACATGACCTGCACTTGCCCCGAGGGGCAAGTGCCTCTGAGTCTGAGAACTTAAGTGTCAACCCTTGTTACTGTATATATTTCCTTCTTCTTCTTCTTCTTACGTATCCTCCCAGTAGACAGATGTCCTCATTAACCTGCTGGCTTTGACTATTAAGTGACGTGTCTGCGTCTGTCATGTTCTACTGCCAGTGGTGGAAAGTAACTAAGTACATGTACTCAAGTATTGTACTTAAGTACACTTTTGAGTTTTTTTTTTTACTTTACTAGAGTATTTCCAATTTTCTGTACTCCATTTTCTGTACATCCATTACATCTCAGAGACAAATATTGTACTTTTACTCCACTACAATTATTTGAAAACTTTAGTCACTAGTCACTTTGTAGATTTTGATTATTATTACAAAACATACATTACCCACTTCAGCCCTATATACATTTCGACCATTTGAAAATAGCCGATCTACAAGCTCACAAAAAGTGGCGATGCAATGCATTGAGCTTGTTTTCAAATGATTTTTATACATTTTGAAAAGTTGTGAAATGAGACATTCTGCATAATGATACCAATGCTTTTGTACTTTAACTCAAGTAAAATTTTGAATTTCAGACTTTTACTTGTAACAGGGTATTTCTACATTGCAGTATTGACACTTTTACTTAAGTAAAACATTTGAGTACTTTTTCCACCTTCTGTCTTTATTTATCTCTAGCTATGAAATGGTTCGCATGAACTTAATAATGAAACCACTCCACTTGTAACTGTAGTAGACTCTATGTGAAAATGTGTGACGTAAAAGCGAATTCACGGAGGAGACAGAATTTGGCCTGAAGCCTTGTTCTGAGAGCACTTATGTCCCAGCGATTCCCGTTGAGGATTATACGCACGCGTCTCTGACACAGCAGTCAAACCCAGTGTGTGTAACAGCACGGCAGATTCCAACTCACTCTGCCAAAGCACTGCCATGCTTTTTGAGGTTTCATTTAATGAGTATAGGAGTAAAACACCTTTTCATCTTGCCTTACACATGGGTTCATTTGGCTGAACACCACACCAAGAGATAGGATATTATTTCATACATTATTTGCACCAGTTCTTGAATCTTCTAAAATGATGTTCCACGCACGCACGCACGCACGCACGCACGCACGCACGCACGCACGCACGCACGCACGCACGCACGCACGCACGCACGCACGCACGCACGCACGCACGCACGCACGCACGCACGCACGCACGCACGCACCAAAAACATGAATTGCTCTAGAGGTGCCTGGAGGTGAAATTCCTTCCTTTTAAATGATTCAGTGTTTGATGGATGACAGACTGGGAGCTTCTTGCCTGAGCTGACAAAGTAGTCATAGAGCAAGGGGCTCAGATGTCTGTCTGTGCACCTGTCTGTCTGTTTGTATCATAGTTATGATATAGAGAACGGATGGCCCCGCCCCCACCTATTCATTTCAATGAAGTTGCTCCATAGAGTTAAAAATAATAGTGAGGGCACCGGAAATTCCCGCCCATCCACTTGCATTGAGTTGCTCACCCAGCGTATACTTCCTTTTCAAACGAAACCGTTTTCGCTCGTTCTTGTGTTCGGCCCCGCAGCCGTAATAAGCGGCAGTACCTATGATTGGCCAGCATGTCCAATGCGCTTCACTGCTACCTCTCGGTACTGAGGGCTTGAGTTGCTCACCCAGCGCATGAAACACCCAGAAGTACTCTCTTCTTCTGCATTTGAGCACCAAATTTTGGTGCTCAAAATCCCCCAAAACCACGTAGAATGATTGAAGCCTCAGAAGCCTGCGGTGGCCAAATCTGGTATTGCAAGACTTCCGCATTTGGGACGCTACTGCGCCTGCTTCTATCGTCTGAAGCGCTAGTGGCGCCTGCTCTATTGGCTCCAACGTTGGAGCCAATCCAGGAAGTAGAGGTACTTCCGGGTGTTTCATGTGCTTGTGAGCAACTTTCATTGAAATTAATAGGTGGGGGTGGGGCCGTCCGCTCTCTAGATATATTATAATTATGGCTCAAATGCTGTGAAGACTTGAGCACCGAGCAGGCGCTCTAAGGTTTCAAACGGTCGAAGCATGCGCAGTAGCGTTTTAAATGCAGAAGTCTTGCAGTCCCAGATTTGACCACCAGGTGACGGCAGCTTCACTGTTCTACCGCGGTTCTGGGACTCGGGGCTTGGTTTGTATACATACTACTTGTCTGTCTCAAACATCAGTTTGGGACCACTAACTCAGTGGTTCTCCCACCATTTCCATGGACCCCCAAATCAATACTTGTTATGTTGCGGACTCATATTTGAAAAGACTTTGTTCCAGGGACCCCCATAACAGATGTTTTTTGTTAGATTAGATTTAGTTACATTCTACAACTGATAGGCCTACTGTAGGTGGAGAGAGTGAAAGCTATGATTCTTATGTAGCAGAGTGGCTAATATCTCCGCCAAGCTATAGGGAATTCCCTTTGGCTCAGTGGTTAAGATGTTGGCTTTACCGGTGGGAGACCCGGGTTAGAATTCTGGGCGTTACACTTATATTATATTATACATTCCCTCACTGAACTAACTTCTAGCCGGTGAAATGATAGTGAAATTAACAACTTTCAATCTGGCATCCCTATTGGGGGCATAATAGGCAAAATCTATCATCATAATAAAATAAATCATTTTGCTGGTGACCCCCTGGAACCCCCTCAAAGATCCTTGGGGGTCCCTGAACCCCTCTTTGAGAACCACTGCACTAGCTGTCGTTCTTTTTCAGTGGTGTAAAGTAACTAAGTACTGTACATGTACTCAAGTACTGTACTTTTGAGTACAATTTTGAGGTATTTTTTACTTTACTGGAGTAATTCCAATTTTCAGTACTTTTACTTCTACTCCATTACATCTCAGACGCAAATGTTATGCTTTTACTCCACTACAATTATTTGAAAACTTAGTTACTAGTTACTTTGTAGATTTTGATTATTATTACAAAACCACTTCAGACCTATGTACTTCGGCTATTTGAAAATAGCCGATCTACAAGCTCACAACGCGTCACAAAGCAACGCGTTGTGAGCTTGTAGATCTGCTATTTTCAAAGGATTTTTATACATTTGAAAACTTGTGAAATGGGACCTTCTGCATAATGAGTACTTTTACTTTTGGTATTTTAAGTACATTTTCATACCAATACTTTTGTATTTTTACTCAAGAAAATTTTGAATTCCGGACTTTTACTTGTAACAGAGTATTTCTACATTGCGGTATTGATACTTTTACTTAAGTAAAATATCTCAGTACTTTTTCCACCTGTTCTTTTTGACAGTGTTCTGAAAGCTATAGGACCCTCAGAGACACCTATACTCGCTCCCGGTAGTAAACAGAGGTCTTCAATAAATTCAGCTGACCATTCACGTACGCTGCCTTGTCAGCATGAAAATTATAACATAGACAAGAGGTGCGTTGAAAGAGACAGCGAGGAAGACAGAGAGCATGCACTGTGTCTAAAGTGTTTGTAATTCACCATATATACCCTATGATATGTGCCGGTGCTTGAAACCCTGCAGGCAGCAGGCCAAAGAAAGATAGTTTATAGATGTGACCTATTTTCTCAAAACAACTGGTGAAAAGTGCTGCAAAGCACAACGAGGCTGTACTGTGCATGCAAAGTTTCCCGCATATCACCCCTTCAAATATTTTTTACAGTTGGTTGTGGGCAGTGGTGGAAAGTAACTAAGTACATGTACTCCAGTACTGTACTTAAGCAGGTTTTGTGGTATTTTTTACTTTACTGGAGTTTTCAGTACTTTTACTTCTACTCCACTACATCTCAGAGGCAAATATTGTACTTTTACTCCACTACATTTATTTGAAAACTTTAGTTACTAGTTACTTTGTAGATTTTGATTATTATTACAAAACATACATTAACCACTTCAGCCCTATATACATTTCGTCCATTTGAAAATAGCCGATCTACAAGCTCACAATGCGAATTTTCAAAAGATCTTTACACATTTGAAAACTTGAAATAGGACATTCTGCCTAATGAGTACTTTTACTTTTGATACTGTAAGTACATTTTGATGCCAATACTTTTGCACTTTTACTCAAACACATTTTGAATTCCGGACTTTTTCTTTACCTAACAACACTCTTTACCTGCAACACTTATTGCAGTGTTGATACTTTTACTTAAGTAAAACATTTGAGTACTTTTTCCACCACTGGTTGTGGGCTACAAATTTGTGGAAAGGAACAAGGAACAAGGAATAAGGAAAGCAAGGAAAGGCCAAGGAGACGATACTGGAGGCTGGCATTTTCAAGGCTCACAGTTTAGAGCCATTTAACCTTTAAATATGAGCAGTATTTCTGAGCTTAGAGAGGACACAAAAAACTAAGTCATTCATTACCGACTTTGAGATGCCGGCCTGTTCTCTCTTTAGGGTAAGGTAGCAAGGAGTTAGAAAGAAGGACTATTTGGGTTTCTATTTGTAGTCAACATAAATGTGTTGTACTGTTAGGCTTAGCATACATAAACACAGGATATCTGTTCAAATCTATAGATACCATTGTATAGACTTCCAAAATATATTGTACATGTTCAAGGAGCCTGAGAACATTTAAAAGAATATTAAAGAATAATAAACTCATGTCAATGAAAACCGCAACTGAAAGGGATTACTACTAGAACTAAAATGACAGCAAAACTGTCCCATTTCACAAGTTTTCCGATAATCTTTTGAAAAGAGCAGATCTACAAGCTCTAGAAGTTGTGAGCTTGTAGATCTCTTATTTTCAAATAGCCAAAGTATATATAGGGCTGAAGTGATTAATGTACGTTTTGGAATAATAATCAAAACCTACAAAGTAACTGGTAACTCAAGTTTTCTAATAATTGTAGTGGAGTAAAAAGTACAATATTTGCCTCTGAGATGCAGTGGAGTAGAAGTAAAAGTACTGAAAACTCCAGTAAAGTAAAAAATACCACAAAACCTGCTTAAGTACAGTACTTGAGTACATGTACTTAGTTACTTTCCACCACTGGTTGGGCTGTCACGGCAGCATATGGCAGGTTACTCCAGGAGCACCAGGCCAGATGTTATCCACCATGTGGTGTGTGTGTGTGTGTGTGTGTGTGGCTGAATGAAGCAGGATTAGTACATTTATGTTAACAAACAGGGGAGGGCACATCATCAGTGTGATTACTGGTTTGTCCTCTCTCTCTCGGAGTTAAAGGAGTAGTTCACCCAAAAAAAATGACTTATTTCCTATCAATTACACACCCCATGAAGCCTTGAATTCATGGAGATTTTTTTGTTTTTGTCGCCAATGATTTGATGATCGGGTCATCGGTCAATAGGAGAGCTCAGTAGGACACTCATTTGAGTCTCGCTGGTCATCAAATTATTGTCTCAGGAATGCGACAAAAACTAAAAAAATCTCCATGAAGGCTTCATGGGGTGTGTAATTGATAGAAAATAAGATTTTTCTTTGGGTGAACCCAGGGGGTCCCTAATGTGTTAATATAGCATCACCATCATTTGAACCACTTTAACCATATTTTAATATATATTATATATTATAGAAAAATAACAGATATACAAGCTCATAGCGCGTCACTTCATGCTGTGCTATGAGCTTGTAGATCTGCTATTTCAGAAAAAGCAAATCTTTGAATATATATATTTTTACTCAAATCTTTGCCTCTGGGGGTCCCTGGCACAAAACAAATTCAGATGGGGGTCCGCAGCCAAATATATATATATATCAATTTAGGGGTCCTTGACATGAAAAAGTTTGAGAACCACTGCTTTAAAACTCTCAAAGTTACATCAACACTTAAGGATTGTGCTGTGTGCAGGTAGACATGATGCACACAGTCAACACAGGGAACTTATTCAAGGCTCTTCTCTTCACGGGGAGAGACTCAGTACATCTCGGAGTTTAGCTGAATAGACCGTTCCCATGGTGATGAGAGGCTTTTTAGCATTTGCATAATAGACATGGCAAAAGCATTCAGTAAAAACAGGACACAGGAAAACAGAGGCTGCATGGGGAAGATGTGATGCTGCTCTTCAGCATTTTGCAGCACACATAGTGATACGTACTGTAAGCTAGAGCTCTGGACGAGTGACCAAGTAGAGAAACTGGTAGGACCAATGCAAAGCCTACCCCCGCCGACTCCTGAACTGTATACTATACTGTAAATATTTCGATTTTTGATTAAACTAACTGTTTATATGATGTTTTGCATAGTATTGTAAATTTGTCTGTCATTAAATGTTTCGATGAATTGAGTACAAAGGACCCCAATGGAAACAAGCCATGGGCTTTCTTGGGTTTAAAATCCTCTTAGCAGACCTTGTATTGAACTGTACTTTCTTTTCTTTTTTTTCATCCCACAATTTTGTAACCCATTTTTTCACCCAGAGCCTATGTAATCCTGGGCACTACTCTCCCTCTGCCAGCCCATGGGCAGGGGCCCAAACTGAGCTCATGCCTCCTTCAATGCATGAGGAGCTAGCAAGCCGCTTCTTATCACCAGACAGGGAGGTGTTGACGTAGCACGTGGAAGGAACACGTTATTCCAACCAGTTCCTTTCCCCTCCATCAGGCGCCCCGTCTGACCAGGGGGAGGCAGTACATGTTTTTGTGAGGGTATTACCTACCCGCAGGGCTTGAGTCTACAGAGGTGCAAGTGACTGGAGACAGTCTCCAGCCATGTCTCCAGTCGGTCTCCAGGCGTCGGGGGGGGCCCCCTTGTCTCCAGTCGCCCCCCTCATAGACCTCCATTCACTCTCCAGTCTCCAGAGGCCCCCACCTTCCTGAAAATCTCTCTCGTTTGCCTGTCCCCGCCCCCTTCACTGCTCTCTGAGTTTCTCAACGGCAGCCATCTTTGTTTGCATTTAGATGGACAGGAACACTCTATGCTTTTTAATTCATTATAGACCCCCACAACCAAACAATGATGGTCTCTTGGTGCTGGTTGGGACCCAATAACATTTCGATTATGTTTTATATGTTTTTGATGACGTTAAGGCCTGGATTTGGACTTCTCTCTCCCAGCCTGCAGCAGCACAGTTGCCAGACTCTGCGAGAGAATCGAGCAACCTGGTCTATGAAAACAAAGCCCAAAAGAAGCGACTATATGGGCCACAGGAGCCCCCACGGATGGTCTCTTTGTGCTGGTTGGAACCCAATGACGTTTATATTTGATGTTTTATATGCTTTTGATGACATCCAGGCGTGGATTTTTACATCCTGTCACAGCCAGCGTTGCCAGGTTCTGTGAGAGAAACGAGTGACTGGGTGTGAGCCCTTTTAAACCTACTGTATACATAGTCAATTTGAAAATAGCAGATCTACAGTACAAGCTCACAACGTGACGGATTGTGAGCCAAGATAAATCTTGGGGGACATAATAAAGCAGACCTGGCTGCAAACATTGGTGAGAGCATATGTCAGACAGCAGCAGCAGCATCAGAAGACAGGTAAGGTGCCTTGTAAACAGATGTTTAATGGCTCTAATTGTGCTAATGGAACATAATCATTGATCATTATACCCCTTAGTCCCTAAGGAAGACCCGATTTTATATTGAATATGATTTTAAATGTGGGCTGAGAGCTGCTTAAAGCTAACAAGCAGTCCATGCTAGACACATATCATTATTCATAGAACATCACTGATCAACATTAAAGCCTCGATTTTATATTTCATATTATTTAAAATATTTTTAGCTTTGTTTATTATATAGCAGTTTGAGGGAAAGAGCTCTAGCTCCGTTTTTGTACTGTTATTTAACATGATAGTTTAATGTTTTGTGGTCATGGGTCAAGGTGTGTTGGTCAAGACATGTTTACCTCCATCTGGGGTTTGTGGGTTTTGTAAACTGCTCAGTGTAACATGCATGATATTATACAACCCACATGCTAAATGAGGAGAAATCAAATTAGTGATTGACTGTTTCAGACAATGTAATGTATTGTAGATGTTGATTCTAATCACTGTATCTGATCTGTTTATTTATGTCAATTTTTTTCTGGGGACCCCAGTACAGTTCATCATTAGGCCTACAGTTATTTTAATAATATGATAGGGCAGTGGTTCTCAAAGAGAGGGTGTACAAATGGAACCAAATGGACCCATGAGGGTCCATATGGTTCCATTTATACACTCTTAAGAGTTAGGATTGTATAGTATAGATTGCGGTCCCAGAGGTAGATAGGGGTCTCTGTGATAGCGCATACTATGCGTTCATATTATTTGAGATATTTAATTATGTGTAGGCCTTTATGTATAGTCTACATGATTGTGGATGTTGTGTGTTCATTATGCTCCCAACTAGTGTATTAGAGTTGAGGCTTTTGACAGAGAGAGACTCAAAGCTGTTTATGTGAATAAAATGTTCATCCAATATGTGTGTGCTATTACAGTAGTTCTCAAACGTTTTCATGTGAAGGACCCCCAAATGAATATGCATTTGACTATAGGGTTTATTGATGATTTTGATGTTATATTAACACATTTTCCTGGAGACCCCCGGGAACCCCCTTAACTCATTCACTGCCAGAACTTTTTTTTTTTTGCGTTTGCCCACTGCCAGAGATTTTTCATTGAAAAAAAAAAAGTACTCAGGAGCCGAGATACAAAATGTTTAAGTTTTAAGTTAACAAGGAAGTGGATGGGAGTCTAGATCTTCAAAAAAACATATCTCCTTGGTCTTTGGGTTAAAAAAAAAAATATATATATATATATATATATATATATATATATTTCTTTTTTGAATTAAAGGGATACTTCACTTTAGGGCCGGGGACACATTTAAAAAAAATATTTAAAATAAATGAAAAAAGTTATGGAAAATTCATGGCCCCCTCACGCATTAGAGTGTCCTACTAATGTGTGAGGGGGCCATGAATTTTCCATAACTTTTTTCATTTATTTTTAATATTTTTTTTAAATGTGTCCCCGGCCCGAAAGTGAAGTATCCCTTTAAAGGGATTGTAGGCGATTCTGAGATAAACAATGAAAAAAACTCCTGCAGTTCGTTTCCCCGACCACCAGGGGGTGTCGCAGGGAGGACTTCCATAGAGTAAGGAGGCTTCTAAACGGGCCATGCCGAATATGGGTTGCTTTATATGGATACAATTCAAGGAACTGCCCACCCCTGCCGGTTCTCCGAATTTTTATTTTTAAATAGGCTCTTTCATGACAAATTGACCACATATATGAAGTTAAACAACTAAATTCTATCCAAACGCTTTTTGAAAAGTAAATTATGTGCATCAAAAACGGAGTTTGAGAGCATTTTAAAACCGAAAGTAAAAAGTTCACACGGGCACGGACGCGCACGGATGCGCACATGCGTGCGTGAATTTACGCACCGGATACCCGGATGTGTAACCTAAATAGTAGGGAAAATACGGATTTCAGAAAGAGGAGTGTTTTTCAATGCAGGAAAACACCCCAGCATCATTATATAGTGGCTGATAGAGGGGAAAAAATGCAAAATATATAGATAGAGGTATTTTTCAAATATAGGCTTAATGTTGCCTACAATACCTTTAAAAGTCGTTTTAGTCGTTCTTGGCAGACAGGGCTTAAAGGACAACTTTGTTTTTTTACAACCACGGTTTATATTTTAGCTTGTAATTAAAGTGTTTTTTTCTTTTCATTTACTGCTTTCTATAGTTTTAGCAATTTTCGCGATATTTTTTACAGTGGGCGGGGGCATTCTGTCCGGTGGCTAAATATGCCTTTTTTACACAATAAAAAAGGTCCTGTGGTCTTGGATGGCCAGATGTGAGTTATTGGGGGCTAGAAGAGCTACTGTAAATAATAATAAAGAAAACACCGGGTTATTGTGTAAAAAAATACGTCTTTAGCCACCGGACAGAATGCCCCCGCCCACTGTAAAAAAGATCGCGAAAATTGCTAAAATTATAGAAAGCAGTAAAAAAACAAGTTTAACACTCATCTTTTATTTACTTTAATTACAAGCTAAAACCTAAACCTTGGTTGTAAAAAAACAAAGTTGTCCTTTAAAGGACAGAAGTCGTTTTAGTCGTTCTAGGCAGGGAATGAGTTAAGAACCCCTGGGGGTCCCCTGACCACAGGTCTTTTTAATATTTTCTGTATCACATGCAAGTAGGGACATGGTGGTGTCACAAAGCAAACAAGCACTGGTAGTTAGTACTTCTAGCTTATGTTGGTTTCAGGGTTCAAGTCCCTGCAGTGCTGTACCCTGCTGACTGTCTCACCTTTGTCCTGTATGTTTACATGAAATGTTATCACTCAATTAGTTGTCACGCTGTCCAGTTAACACATTTGGTTCCATTTGTACACTCTCAGAGTTAGGATTTTATAGTATAGATTGTGGTCCCAGAGATAAAAATCAAATGGGGGTCCGTGGTCTAATGCATATCAAACTGGGGGTCCTTGAAATTAAAAGGCTTGAGAGAACCACTGTGACAGGGGATACTGTGTGTTCATATTTGAGACAGTTATTTATGCAAATATTCCACATTCACTTTTCACTTCATTAATGTTTTTAAATAGCCGATCTACAAGCTTGTAGATTGGCTATTTTCAAATAGCTGATGTATATAGGGTATATAGTAGCTTGCTGATTTTGATGCTATAGATATTAACACATTTTTCTGGGGACCCCAGTACAGTTCATCAGTACAGTTATTTAACCTGACAGTGTGGTGCTAAAGCTGCAGTCGAAATCCAGCTCTTAGAGAACATGTGATATCCCCTGGTGTGTGTTCATATTATTTTAGATATTAAATGATGTGCAGGCCTATTGGCTTTGGACTGACAGAGACAGGCAGAAAGCTGTTCAATACATGTTCATCCTGTGTGCTGTTGCAGTAGTTCTCAAACCTTTTCATGTCAAGGACTCAAAATGAATATATTTTTGGCCATTTTAAGATTTTTTGAAAATAGCCAATCTACAAGCTTGTAGATCGGCTATTTTCAACCAGGTGATGAAAGGTTTAAAGTGGCTAAAATGTGTAACATGGATTATAGGCCAAATGCTACAGCAGAGGAAATGGTGAGAAATCAAATGAGTGATTGACTGTTTTAGACAATATGCATTGCAGATATGTTGATTCTAACCAAATTACTGTATCTGAGATATTTATTTATGTCTAGGCTCCTATGCTCTTGTTTAGTGTACATGATAGGGCAGTGGTTCTCAAACAGAGGGTGTACAAATGGAACCAAATGGACCCTCACAGGTCCATTTGGTTCCATTTATTAGAGTAAATGTATACAATTTAAAATTATTTTAAAGTATAGATTGCTGTCCCAGAGGTAGAAAATGCTCAAATAGGGGTCCTTGAAATGAAAAGGTTTGAGAACCACTGTGATAGGGGATACTATGCGTTCATATTGTTGTCTCTGCCAGGCCGAAAGGCATGGCGAGAGAGTATGTTTTGCACCCTGTCTGACCAGCTAATCTCCAGGACCGTTGGCATGATCGCAGCGAAACTATGCACACACACTCCCTGGATGCCAATTCAGAACCTCTGCCCCAAATCTTTCACATGGGCCTGTTATAGCGCCACCAGGAGACCGCTTTTTGCAAAACCCATTTTTGACAGTACTCCTACAGATTCTGTCCAAACGTCACGTAAATCGGTACACAGTGGCCCTCATTATATTTTTCCATATATTCGGCCGTACACCAACGTCGAAGTCACATTTATCAACGAATCCTACACAGCCAATCCTAGCGTACATTGGGTCGGAGCCTTGAAACGGCTGAAACCGAGCGCCATTTAAATAACACGCCCTTAAATATTCTCGAAACGCCCTGATTTTACGACATGGAGAACCAGAATACGACCAAATAAAGCATGGGAAGCCAAAAGAGTTTCGCCGTCAAGTCACACACGCACATGCACACGCACACGCCTCTCTCTGTCTCACACACACATACACACACACGCCCAACTGTGTCTTTCATGTAATCCGTAACGGTAGTATCTTTGTCACGTAGGCTTGTAGCCTACATGAATTACATAATGATACCAATCACATCGCCATGAATGGGGTTTGTATATTAATTTATTTAACCCATACCGAGCAGTGCACAAGCAGTCATGTAGGATATTCCCCGTGAGAATCGGACGGGCGGCAGTGATCCCGTGCTGCCACGTTAATAAGAGATTCGATCGTCGGGTTGATATCCATAACCCAACCAGGTTGTGTAGCCTACATAACTCTCTATGACATAACTCCATAACATAGGACAAGCTACAGTAAGTTTGTAGACCTCACTGTCCATGAAAAGATGGTCGGGGCTCCCGAAAATGTTCTCGCAGAAGCGCTCGTATATTTTGAAAATAGCAGATCTACAAGCTCACAACGCATCGGGATGGGACCTGTTGTGAGCTTGTAGATCTGCTATTTTCAAATAGCCAATGCAGCCAGATCTGCAAGCTTAACCGAATGACTGTTAAAGCAGTTTGTTTAAATTACTTTATAAAATGTTATATTTTCACGGGGATTATTTGTTAGTGTAGATATACATTTAGGAGTGGATTATGTGTCCAGATGCCTGTCAGACAGTCAGACAATGCTTCTCCGCAGGTCTAGAATGGAATAAACGGGCACAGCCAACGGCAACAACTGCTATCGACCAGACGTGAGATCTCAGCGTACGGTAGGATGAAGCCATCGTCAGGTTATATTGATAAATGCCGAAAGTTGCGGTGATCTCGCCGTACGCCCATTATTTGGTCTGCGCCACGTTGATAAATGAGGGCCAGTATCTCTATAGTCATTAAACAAAACGGGTCTTTCAGATTTAACTTTTTCACTATCATCAGTGTTTCCTTAATTCATGTTTTTTTGTTTACACATGATTTTTTTTCTATTGATATTGCATTCATGTTCATGGGTATTTTCAGACATTTAACCACCTGTGAGGGGTTGTGAGCTTGTAGATCAGCTATTTTCAAATAGATGATGTATATAGGGTTTATAGTGGCTAGCTGATTTTTATACTATATCAAATCTGAGAATCACTGTGCTATTGTATAGTGTGATTACAGGTCAATCAGTAAACACTTAAGGAAAGCTGTGTTGGTAAAGCCAGGTTAATCATATCTTTTCATACATTTTCATGCAAGTAAGGGCATGGTGTGAACATGGCAAAAAAGCACTGGTAGTAGGTACTCCTGGTTTCTGCTGGGAACAGGGTTCGAGTCCCTGCAGCGCTGTGCTTACTGTTTCACCTTTGTCCTGTTGTATGTTTACATACAAAGTTAGCACTCAATTCATAGATTCATAATACCTGAATGCACTTTTAATTATAGTACATCAAGCAGATAGCCCTGTGATTACATCTTTATAGCACATGGTTGCATTACAGTGCAACCACAATGTGATTAAGTTCTTATTCACTATGCAAAGTTTTTGTACTCCTATGTTATGGTGTATTAGTCAGCTCAGTGGATTAATATTTCTATCGATCTGGGATGTTAAGGTTGTGCAAAACTGTGGTCAATGAATTGCCTCTTCAGCTAGATTAAACGGCAGTCACTTATAACTGTTGAGACTCCTAGAACATTAAGACGTGTTGACATGGATAGCTTTGTGTCTAATAACATCTCTGTGTTAATGAATGGGGTATGAGCATTATGTCATACAGTGTAGATTGTAGATCGGACCATGTCGTACAGTACATGGTCTACATACCATGTACTGTAGACCATGTCGGTCTACAGTACAACAAACTATTAAGATGTTTGTAATTACAACATGTACTGCTTGGTGTAATGTTTAAAGCAAAGTAGGCCTTGCACAAGCCCGGGATCGAACCCAGGACCTTTTGACCATGTCATGTGTAAATGACATGCAAATGGTCCAAACAGGGACACACCCTAATGCTAATCTGATCCCTCCCACATTGACTGGAGAAACCTCAGCCAATCGCTGGCCTCACAGAATGCACTACGGTACGGCTCATCCCCCTACCCTAGGGGACACGGGGAGAACATGCAAACTCCACACAGAAAGGCCCTTTCACCAACCCCACCTAGGGTATGGGCACTGATGACGCGGAGGAGAGGACACACCCCCAGCATCCACAGTGTCCCTGGTAGGAATCGAACCCAGGACCGTCTAGCTGTGAGGCGACAGCGCTACCGACTAAAGTACTAAATCAATCAATCAATCAATTAACAGGGAACGAGATAATACTACATTTATTTTCTTAAAATTTTCCCCTTGCAATTTAGAGTAGCCAAATCATTTCAACCCTTTTTTAGCCCAATGTAGTTGTTAACCCTCCCCACACATTTCTGCATTTGCAACCAGTGAAGAGAGCTCCCACCAAAAGGACTGTCCTACTCCCCCCCCCCCCCCCCCCCCCCCCCCGCTGACAGGTGTCTCCCCCGCCTGTAGGAGTCACTAGCACAGCAACACAGACTTCCCTCCCCGTCCCGCACACATTGCCAATTGTGTTTGTAATAGATGCTTGGCCCAAGCTGGATGCACTGAGGTGAATTCAAACCCCTAGACTGCCCAGGCAAGTGGAGAAGTGATGTCTGGCTTCAGGGAGCTACAGTAGTAAAGAGCACTCTGATGAATAAACGTGCATAAGTATCAGTAACATCAGTCTCTAGTCTAAGTGGCTTGAAAATCGCTCGGGCCAATTCTCCATATAACAGGCCACTTCCGGATGTACTATCTCACACACACACACACACACACACACACACACACACACACACACACACACACACACACACACACACACACACACACACACACACACACACACACACACAACCCTTTTCAGTGCCCTCTTAACCATGCAGACCTAGAAAAAGATAATTAGGGGGAGGATTTGATTTCTCACTGAAGTAGCACCGTTCCTTCAGTGAATAATTGATACGGTAAAAAAATACCTGACGCTCCTGCTAACGTGTGTGTGGAGTCTGTGAACTGACCAATCAATCAACCAACGAACCAACAAACCAGCCAACCAAAAAACACTGACTAAACAACTGTTTTAATGATAGATAAATAAATAATATTAAAAAAAAATATATATATGAACAAATATGGCCTACCCATAAAAAAAACGAACTGATCTCAAAATATTGAATGAAAAGGTTAAATACTGGTTGAAATCGAACCAAAGCTGCGAACACTAATATAATATATTAGTGTACTAATATTATTAGGCACGTTTTAAAACGTTAACATCACTGCTTTCATGATGACTGTAATTTGGGAATGTTATTGCTTTTGCACTTAGATTAGAGCTTTGTGCATGTCCTTTTTGTAATTGATTATTTTTTACTAGGTAGATATTTGTATAGAAAGGCCTAACCAGGGACTGGGCTCGCAAATTAGCCTCGACTAAACCCCACATACAATGCAACGGTTTCATGTTTTTATAACTTGATACATAGTTTTTTGTATTGTCCCTGTCAAATAAACATATGAATAAAATTAAAATTAAGACCTGAATGTCTTCTAAATCCTAACAGTTTTCTGAAAAAAAGTATGTTGCTATAACAGTGGTGCTCAAACTTTTTCATGTCAAGGACCCCCAAAATTATATGCATTTGGCCGCCGACCTCCATCTCGATATATTTAGTTCCAGGGACCTCCAGAAGCAAAGATTTGAGTTAAAAATGTTCGCTCTGAAAAGATAATATATTCAAATATTTGCACACATTTTCACGATTTTTCAAAAATAGCAGATCTACAAGCTTCGTGCCGCGCTATGAGCTTGTGTATCTGCTATTTTTGAATAGCCAATGTATAAAATATGGTTAACTTGGTTAAAGCCTGGCGTTCCTGGTGTAAAGGCCCAATCACAGCCAAAGTCCTATTCTTAGCTGTTCCTTTATATGTAATCTGATCTGAAATAGACTTCAATTAATGTTGATATTCTGTATAGGATTAGCTGTGGATTTATACTGTCTTCGTTTGACTGACAATCAATAGATTATTGTACAGGGATGGAACATTGGATAAAGAAATCAACAAGTATATTGCATAAGGCAAAGTGCCAATCGTTATGAAAATATGATGTGAATGGCATTTGAGTGGATCCATAATACTGATGATACTCATTGTGCAATAATTGGTAAAAGTGTCTCAAGAGCCTTATAACTGTCTGGAAAAAGTCCTGTAATGCTGGCTGATATTTTACACTCTGGAACAACGGCTTTGTGTAAAGAGACACAGCTACGGTTTGGATGATTTGCCAGCGGAACAAAAGCCTAAATTACAACAGGATGTGTAGTAGAACAGTCACCATCCTACGAGGTGATGAACCACAACAACCCAAGCACTGAGAACAAATGGAAAAGACAGACAGCATCGGTAAGTATAAAGACACATATAAACATACATTATTATGGACCCACGTTTTTTTTGTAACCGAGTTACACAACAACAGTGAGATACATTTTCACCATGTCTCATAACTCTGGCTGGTGCTGTGGTCCTGTCTAACAGGCATTGGGCTCCGAGAGAGAGAGAGAGAGAGAGAGAGAGAGAGAGAGAGAGAGAGAGAGAGAGAGAGAGAGAGAGAGAGAGAGAGAGAGAGAGAGAGAGAGAGAGAGAGAGAGAGAGAGAGACACACAGCTAAACACGTGTCAGCCGGTGGAGCTGACACAGAGCACACTGCCGACATCAATCCAGCCTGGTGTAAACTGCCCGACAGTCAAGCATGCCGGCCCAGCCAACCCCTGCCATACATGGACATCCTGACCCCAGGCTGAAACCCTCTTAACCACCCTGCCACTGCTTCTTGTGACTCATGCTGTCCACCCTCCTGCTCATATTCTTTTAATTCATTTCCCTTTCAGTTCAGGCTGGTACGTATGTTTCTCCTGCAGCTTTCCCTCACCTGACCTGATCCCCCTATTTGACCTTATAGCCCTTTTAGCTTGTGTGGCTTGTATGGCCTGTCCAAAAGGAAAAGCAATCACACAAGCCCCCAAAACAGTCAACATGAGCTTTACTTTGTGAAGTGAATCAATCAGAGCTGTTGCGTGCTGAGTTTTAATTTACAGCTGTCATCCTTCTTGCTACTAATCTGCCCTCGCTCTCTCCTTCTGGGACAGCTGGTTTGCAGGGCAGTGGTTGGCTTTTGTCTAGTGGCCAGACTGTTGCCTCCCACAATTTTCAAATGTTTCCGGTCATACAGTCTGGGACTCGGAAGCTCTGATCATGATTCGAATATAAAGCGGAAGTGAAGCCTCCTAACCACTTCTGTTTCGTCTTTACAGTCGCGCAAATTTATCCTAATATAAATCAAAATCACCTAAGTATATATAGCTTGATGCTCAGCAGATATGGAAATAAAATAATAAAATGCTAAGATATTTTAAAATATATTTTCGTGACCGGAAATGCCAGCCTCCGTTACTCAGATTTCGGGAGGTGTAGTTCCAGACTCTATATAGCATTCGGAGATTGGTTGCTTGTAGATCGGCTATTTTCAAATAGCCTGTATATAAAACAGGGCTAAAATAGTATGTATAATGAAGCCCACACAAGCCTTTTGCCACTGTATCTAAAGCAAAATGCAGAAAGGATGGCCTCATCAACACTGTTGGTTGGTCTTTTCACTTGATAAAAACATGTGGCGGCACTCAGTTTACACACAGTACACAAAAAGTGGGAATAGCGGCACTCTACAAATGTTAATGCACGGCACTGATTCAGATGCACATTCTATACTATGCTACTGTACATGCTCTGATGAAGACTCTTCAGCCTGATGTACTGTAACATGATAAAGAATGTGCATCTGGGCCGGACGGTTGGCGTAACCGTCTGGGCACCGAGGCTGCTAATCCCGATCCCGACGACCTTTGCTGCGTGTCACCCCCCCCCCCCTCTCTCCCCATTTCCTGTCAGCCTACTGTCCTGTCAAATAAAGGCATAAAAGCCCCAAAACTAAAAAAAATATAATGTGAATTAGAATATTTGGTGTGCCATTATTCCCACTTTTTGATATGCATTTTTGTCTAACCCTTATCAACCAAAAAAGCTACTTGATCTGAAATAGCCATTGTCCTTTCTTAATTTACTTCCAACTAATATGCATCACTTACTGAATTTACACATCCATACAATGTAAACTATAAGCCTATCTCTGGATGAATGGGAAGCATTTCCATGATCAGTTTTTGGCATTAGATGTTAAGAGTGAGATCAGACTAAGATTAGAAAGCAAATCCTCAGAGATTTGGCAATGCCGCTGCAGGCACTATCCACACACAGTCATGGTTTCCATGGAATAACCCCTGGGATTAATGCTGAGTTTGATCTGGCCAGAGAGTTGATGAAGAAGCTTTAATAAGCCGTCTTTTCCTTTCATTTCATCAAAGGCCTGTCCAGCAAGAAACACAGTATCACTGACTTAAGTACAACACAGTTTTACAGGAAACTAAAACAAACAGGTTTGATTTTGAGCGTGCTGTCTTCAGGACTCGACTACTCTGCACTGTTGGCAGTGGATTATAATTAAAGGCAGATGGTGTTAGCAAATCTTTTCCCTGGACAGTGGCGTATACAAAAATGAATGAATGAACAAATAAATTAATGAATGAACAAATCCCTGCCTTCCTCCCTTAATTAATGAACTAGTGTTTCTCAACGGGCGGTACAGCCCCCCCAGGGGACATACAGAGAAGCAATATGTTTTAAATGGGGGAGCTGAGGTGCTCACTGACATGATACTGACCATGACACTGACCATGATACTGACCATGATACTGACCATGACACTGACCATGACACTGACCATGATACTGACCATGACACTGACCATGACACTGACCATGACACTGACCATGATACTGACCATGACACTGACCATGATACTGACCATGATACTGACATGATACTGACCATGATACTGACCATGATACTGACATGATACTGACCATGATACTGACCATGATACTGACATGATACTGACCATGATACTGACATGATACTGACCATGATACACTAACCATGATACTGACCATGAGACTGACATGATACTGACCATGATACTGACATGATACTGACCATGATACTGACATGATACTGACCATGATACTGACCATGATACTGACCATGATACTG